>NC_056744.1:208936469-209021469 GCF_019279795.1 Protopterus annectens | reverse complement strand
ACCAATCTTTAAAGACTCGCTGACTGTTAGTATGGAATGTAGGATATATCTTTAACAAATCACATACAGAAAGGAGAGTCAGATCAGCATGAATCAGAAGAAATACCTACATAATAAGTGTCCTGTTTTAAACACTGAAAATACAGTAAACTCTCAGTTAACTGGAACTCAAGCAGCCAGAAAAAAAAAAAAAAAAAAAATCAAAGAAATACAGTACAATTTTCATGTGTTGCACTTTCTGTTTTCCACCTGCAGAAACATACCTTATGTTTTTAGAGTTGTAAAAAGGAAGACAGGAATAAATTCCCTCACCTGCCCCAACCTGAAAACAAATCAAGCCAAAGAAATAGTATAGGGTATGGTATTAGGCCTATTTTTAATAGGAACTCTCAAGCAACCAGAAAAGTACAGTTGTGTACACTTACCATAAATGCAGATGTTCGAATGTATTCACTGTTGCAGTCATTACATTTGGGTAATCTACCGGCAGGTTGCCCTCAGTCAGCCTGATTAGCAAAGTCTTGGGTCCTGCGTCGGTTGCTGTCCCTTCTTCCATGACTTCAGGTCGTCAGGAGTATAAAACATGCAGCCGACGTCATTACCTCAGTTTTTCTGCCTCAGATGTCAGGTGCCCCCCGAATGGGGAGCAAAATAAAATTTAAAATACAAAAATATACCTCCAACCAAAAGCAAATACGCCAAAAAGGCTTTTAAGCAAAGTAACAGAAAGTAGAGGTATAGTCAGAGAAAAACAGGGGGCTGGAGGGAGGGTAACCAGGACTGCAACAGTGAATACACTCGAACATCTATATTTATGGTAAGTGTACACAACTGTACTATGTTCTTCGTGTTGCAGTCATTACACTTGGGTAGAATCCCAAAGCTATGGTTGGGCGGATGGATTTATACAACATTAGGACCAGCTATAAGGCCCTGCAAGACAGCAGTGGCAAAGCCAGCTCTGGATTTAGAGAAAATTGGTAAATGATAATGCTTGGTGAAAGTATGAACTGAACTCCAAGTAGCAGCTTCTAGAATATCCCTGGTAGGAACACCTCTGAGAAGGCTGCAGAAGTAGATGCAGCCCTGGTGGAATGAGATCTGATCCCCTGGGGATAGGTTGTCCATGGTGCTTATAACAGAAATGAATGCAATGGCTTATCCACTTAGAAATGGTTTATTTTGAAATAGCCTTTCCCTCTGCCCCTGCAGCAAATGCTACCAGCAGTTGTTCAGATTTTCTTAGAGTTTTAGTCCTGTCAAAGTAGAATCTAAGTTGTCTGTGCACATCCAATGAATGCAGAATCCGTTCCCCTTTGTTCTGTGGAATGGGAAAGAAAGTTAGCAAATGAATGGAATGATTAAGAGCCACACTGGATGCCACCTTGGGCATGAAGGATGGATTGGTCCAGAGTGACACCCTGTCTGCATGAAAGATGATGAAAGGCTCCACTGCCATAAGGGCCTGTAACTCAGATATCCTTCTAGCTGAAGTGATTGCTAGAAGGAAGGCTGTTTTCCAAGAAAGAAATTTTAAGTCTGCAGTAGCAGCTGGCTCGAAAGGAGGTAGAGTGAGTTTCTCCAATACAAAGTTAAGGTCCCAGGCAGGGGTTGGAGCTCTCCTGGGTGGTCTCCAATTTTTGGCCCCTCTGAGGTACTGCTTGAGCAGGGGATGAGAGAAGAGGGGAGGTTATGTGTTGTATTGAGCTGAAATGGCTGAGGCGTGGATTTTAATGGAGGAAAAAGACAGGCCCTTGTGAAGCATCTGAGTAAAGTATTGTAAAATCTGAGGTAAATTGAGTGTTGCTGTGCTCATTCCTTGAGATTGATTCCAAGCACAGAATCTTTTCCACTTGTCAGCATAAGATTTTCTAGTACTAGGTCTTCTCACCTCCAAGATGGCATCCATCACAGGTTTGCTGAGGGATGCTAAGGGTGAATTTAAGTGATTAGCCAAGCTGCAAGGTTCAATGTTGGGAGCTGAGGGTGCAGAATCTGATTCTCCTGCTGAGACAACAAGGAGGGTGTCTGAGGCAGGTGCCATGGAGATATTTGTGACACACTGCGCAGGAGCGAGTACCAGTGTTGGAGTGGCCAGTCTGGAGCAATCAAAATCATTCTTGGTTTGTCCTGTTTGACTTTTAACAGAACTCTGCTGAGTAGAGGCAGCGGGGGAAAGGCGTAGACTGGTGGGGTTTTTCCAGCTGAAGGACAGAGCATCCACTTTCAGGCTTTTTTGTGAGGAGTCCTTGTGCAAAATTTGTCCAACTGGTAGTTCCGGGGGGAGGCAAATAGATCTATGTCTGGGCTCCCCCATTTGCTTGTCAACATGTTGAAAATCTGTGGTTCCAGTCTCCACTCGTGTGGGTCCATGAGATTTCTGCTTAGTCCGTCTGCCAGTGTATTTAATTTTCCTGGCAGGAATTGAGCTTGTAGGTGCACTTGGTAGCTCACGGCCGTGTTCCACAATGCCATGGCTAGTCTGTAGAGGGGGGAAGGAATGTGTACCCCCCTGCTTGTTTATGTACCACATAACCGTAGTGTTGTCTGTCTTTACCATTAGTTGCCCTGGAAGAATGCAGTCCTTGAAGGCTGTCAGAGCATTCTGTACAGCTAACATTTCTTTCTGATTGATATGTAGGTGCATTTGATTTGGGTTCCATTTGCCCTGAATGCACTTTCCTGCCAGGTGAGCCCCCCCATGCATAGTGTGATGCATCTGTAGTTAGGGTTTGGGCGGCAGGGGGTAGCGTGAATGGCAGTCCTTTGTTTTGGTGACAGGCCTCTGCCCACCATAGGAACTCCAGGTGTAGGCAAGGTATGATAGGAATCATTGTTTCCAGGCTGTGACAATGTTGACTCCATAGATTTTTTAAGTACCACTGAAGTTTCCTCATATGCAGTCTTGCATATGGAATTAGAAGAATGCAGGAGACCATGAACCCCAAGGCTTGCAGTATTTGTCTTGCAGACAGCAGGGTTTTTGCGACCACTTGTTTGAAGTCAGTTACCAAATTAATTTGCTTTTCTGGCATGAGGAAAGCCATCTGAGCAGTTGTAATCAAGCTTGCACCCAGGAATGTAATCTGTTGAGAGGATACCAGCTGTAATTTATTTTTTTCATTCATGGTGTACCCTAGACAAGTTAAAACCTTTTTTTTTTTTTTTTTTTTTTTTTACAAACGCCAGATGATTTAGAACTATGGCCTGGTTTTCTGCCTGAATTAGACAATTATCCAGGTATGGATATATCTGAATATTTCTTTGCCTGCAAAATGCAATTACTGGAGCCAGGCACTTTGCGAATACCCTGGGTGCAGTAGACAAGTCAAAGGGCAGTACAGAGAACTGATAATGCAAGTAGTCTGCTTTGAAGCATAGGTATCTTCTGCAAGATTCCCTGATTGGGACATGCAGGTAAGCTTCTTTTAAATCTAGAGTTGCCAACCAGGCATCTTTGCCTAGCATAGGAAGTCACTGGTGAAGAATCAGCATCTTGAATTTTGGAATGTCCAGAAAGGTGTTTAGAGTAGACAGGTCCAGAATTGGACACCACGATTTGTCTTTTCTGGGTACCAGGAAAAGTCTGGAATAGAAACCTTGTCCCTTTTCCTCTTCTAGTACTAGTTGAATAGCCCCATGTTTAGGAGGGAAAGTACTTGTTTCTGAGCCTCTGCCCACTGATTTGGGGGCAGGTCTGGCAACCTGTTTGGTGTTGGCAGCATGTGGAAATGAAATCTGTATCGCTGGGACACTATATTTAAAACCCATTTGTCCTGGGTTATGAGTTACCATTTTTTTGCATGAAAAGCAATCCCCCCCCCCCAAAGGGGTGGCTAAAAGCTAAGTGCTAGGTAATTTTAAAGGAAAGTCATTGAATCTGTTTACCATAGGGGGGTGTCTTGTTATTTCCAGATTTGGAAGTGGAGGCCCCCCATTGCTTAGGTCTGAGAGTCCCCCTGGGACTGAAACCTGGTGCGTTTGGTGTGTCTGGATTTGGCTTGAGAGGAGCTGGACAGGACCAATTCTTGGTAGGCCATAGATTTAGCTTTATCTTCCATCTTTTTTAAAACTTCTTCAGGCTTATTGCCAAACAGGCGGTCCTGATTTAAAGGAGCATCCAACAATTTTTCTTTAACATGATCAGGCAGAGATTGCTCCTTAAGCAAAGCATGCCTTCTAAGCACAGACCCAGTAACAGCAGCCCTGCAAGAGGCCTCTAAAGAATCAAAACCACATTGCAAAGTATGTTTTCCAACTTGTTCAGCAGAATGCAATAAATCGTGTAAATCTTTATTTTCCACAGTCAGAAATCAACATCATTTTCTGTTTAAGCAGTCCAATAATATGCTGTTGATATTTTAACATATGAAATTGTCAGTTTAAAGCCCTGATAGCCAAGGTTGCAGAAGTATAAACCTTTTTACGCCATCTATCCAGCACCCTGGAGTCTCTATCAGAAGGGGTAGGATTTTTAGCAGTAGAAGCCTTAATGCCCTTAGGCCCTTGAGAAATGGTTTCAGGATCTGCAAAAGGATTTTTGAAAAGGAACTTGTGAGACTCAGGAACCCTGTAGTATCTTTCAAGTTTACAAGGAGCTAGAGGCAGGGAATCAGGGGCCATACTAGATTCCGATAACACACAAACAATGTCTAGTACAGGAGGTATAGCCAAAGGCCTATGCTGAGACAAAAGAAGAAAATCCCTAAGCCTCTTTTTTGACTCAGAGAATTCCTGACTTTCCCAGTGGAAATGCTCCCTTAAGCTATGTAAACAGTTTCACCAAAAGAGAAATCCTCGGGGGGGGGAAGCAGAAGGAATGGAATCCTCTGCATCAGAATCCTCATAAGTAGGTATGGCCAAATTCAGGTCATTAGAAGAGTCAGAAGAAACAGAATCCTGATCAGAAGATTCATAGTCAAGCTCAGGCCTAGGCCTCTTAGAAGGGGGGGGGGGGGTTTGACTACCCCTGATTAGATCTTCAGCCATTTTGGTCATTTGTTTTTTAGGCATAGGGGCCTGAACATGTGGCCTGGGCGTCTGTTTTTTTTTACATAGATCAAGATTTAGGCCTTAGAATTGAAGTCTGTAGGCCTGAATACACTCTCAAAAGCCGGTGCCTGCACAGTGGCTCCAGACCCATCCAAGGTAGATACATCCGCAGGTTCCATAGCTGAAGTATCTCGTGGCGTACCGGACTCCAAATGGGTTTCAGTAGAGGCCTGCGAGTCAGAAGTAGCGGGTATCAGGGGCTGTGAAAGCGCATGAGTGCCGACGAACTGGTGACTGGCTTAGGAGAAGCGTTGTCGGCAGTTTTGGACCTCAACGGCCTGTCTCTGTCTTTATCTTAGCGTTTTTTCAAAATTCCGGTAGTCGAGCGGCTAACAGATGTCATTTCTGGATAACTGAACCGAGAACCGAAATATTTAGAGGCAAAAATGTACCGACGACAGACAGTGCGCTGATTAAATAAAGCACGAAACCGACAGCAAGGTACGTTGTGGCCAGGGCCTAGGCAAGGAATACAGTACAGATGAAAATCTTTAGGAGGCATTTGCTTTCCACAAGTAATGCAATTATTAACTTTTACTGACATCGGTAAGGAGCAAGAAAAAATTTCCCCAACGGGGTACTTCGCTTTAAGATGAAGACTTCAGTTCTGAAACTCGAAAATGAAAATTTCAGGAGTCTGCCGACCGGCACTTGCAAACTGCTTCTGCTACGGGCAGCGCACGGCAAGAAAGACTGAGGTAATGACATCGGCTGCATGTTTTATACCCCTGACGACCTGACATCATGGAAGAAGGGACAGCAACCAACGCAGGACCCAAGACTTTGTTAATCAGGCCGACTGAGGGCAACCTGCCAGCAGATTACCCAAATGTAATAACTGCAACAGTGAAACACGAAGAACATCTACAGTTATCCAGCATCTACCAATCCCCATGGGTGTCAGTTAATGGACAGTTTACTGTATAAAGAACATCTAGTACTAACTTTGGCCGTCCTGTATTTACACAAGTTGAAGTCCAATTGTTAAGACAAGGGAAGATAATTTTTGCAGAAGATATATTACTACTGAGTAACAAGACAGGATTTTTGCCATGTCAAAAATTTATCAGACATTTAACAGTGTACAGATAGCAAAATCTGATTTATCTGTGCTGGTTCTTAATGCAAGAAGCATTAGTAATAACTTTTTCATTGAAAAATTTGTTGTAGTCTCATAGATGAGGATATGATTTGTTAAACATGGCTAAAAAATGACGACTGAAAACCACTTTCGTCAAGGCATAAATGCCTTTTCTGTAACAGACATTCTAATAAAAAAAAAAGAAAATCAGGTGGAGGTGTTATGACAGGGATTAAAGATGAGACTTGCAATTATTACATCTTTGATTATGATAAATACAGTAGACTGTGTAAACATGACAACGAAAACAACCGAAGAGCAGATTACAACTGGAGTGTACAGACCACCAAAATTAAATGCTGATTATTTAGAGGAATTTAGCGACTTAAATCCACCAGAAGACTGGAACAATACTGATGATACAACATTAGTAATGAAAACAACAGTTGTAAAATTGTAGACAAACCTACCAGTGAAATAAACATACAGGACATCGATTGTGGTCCCAAGAAGGTGATTTGATACTTTGTCAAGTTTTACCATTTTTGACTGCGTAGTGATGATGGGGGTTATAAAGGGTAAACTGCTGCTAGACAATTTTGCCAAAATGAAATCTAAACAAATGTACAAAATCAGCAACATACTACATGGAAGTGAAACCATAAGAAAGAATGTGGCATGTTTAAAAGGGAAATTGAATGCCAAAAAAAAAAATATATATATATATATATATATATATACACACACACATATACATATATATATATATATATATATATATATATATATATATATATATATATATGCACACACACACACACGTTTTAACATTAGGATCTAGGCAAACAGCATAAGGAAGATATATCTGCATAAGAACAAGACAATATGAGAGAAAAAAAATAGAAAAACTGAAAATAATGTTGGACCATAACTTTGAAAACAAATAAACTAAACAAACAAATTAATACAATGTAAAATAAATTCTGGAAAATTTTAAAGAAAATGCATATGAAGATATTGAGCATAATAGGAACCACTTTATAGCTATACATAATAGATAGGAAACCACTTTATAGATATACATAATAGATATGCAATATGTAATGTGAATAAAAACATACAATATAAATTGATAGACTATGTTTGAAAACAAATTTAGAATCTATATAACAGATTGCAAATATAGTTGCAAAGTTTTATGCAAAAGAGTCTGGCTCCATAAGGGGGGGCTAATTTTTGTGTAAGTAAAATTCAGGCTACACTTCAAATACTGAAAATAAATTAGATTATGTTGAAAAAGTACTATGTAAACTGGCCCAAGCTCAGTACAGGGAGGAGATGAAATTATAATAATGACTTTGGAAGACTTCAACATGAATTTTTAGTACCATTACATCCGTTATTCACTACGTCACTTAATAGAGAAAGATTCCTCAAGAATGAGGTCATGTACTTGTTAAATCCATCTTTAAGAGAAAGGGAAATAGGATAAACCCATATACCCAGGTCCTCAAATGAAGCTACAGTTTCCGTCATTGTGTGCTGCATGAAATAGTCACTCTTCAGTCTGTTTCCTAAAGCTCATGTGCTCAGCATACTTGTGAAGAATAACAACACTGAGCATAACAGGAAATCACCATATAGCTGTACAAGATGTGACAGAAGTACAGACATAGAACGTCTACTTTACTGTTGTGAAAAAACAATGGAGAATGTTACTATGGATCAATTGTCAGAATTGGAAAGGTCTGTATTTGAAATTGTGCATCAGTATGCCAATGTAGATCTACAGCAACCTGTTAACCTGGTGTTCTAAAAATAATAGCTATAGGTAAAGTATCCTGTGATGTAATTGATATAGCCTTATCTTTGGTCTTTGATCTGGTCATACACAAAATACTGTTCGATAAATTAGACAGCTATGTATTAATGTACTCTTGATAAGATGGATTGCTGCAAGGCTTACAAGCAGGACATGGCAAGTATCATGCAGCTAGTGAACAGAAGAAATTCTACTTTACAATCATGGTGTCGTGCAGAGCTCCGTCATGGACTCATACTTGTTTAGGTTTTATCATTCTGACCTATTTTTTTCATCTCAGACACCACAGTCTGTAAACAGATGACATGAAAATGGGAAAAAAGAAGTTATGTACTTCGCATAACATTCCATCTGTGTTGTCCATTTTCATTCTTCAACCACTGGGTTCGGATCTGACTTGACCGATGCTAAAGCTCATGGCCAACTAGAATTCTTGAGCTCCTCCCCACCTATAATGCACCAACTCCTAACATACCTCAGATCTTGTTTGCTGGTTGAAATAAATAGCAACAATATGAACAGTGTTCCTAACAAAGGAAACCAATATCTGGAGCACCACAGAAGACACAGTAGTGTCTTAGCATCTCATTCGTCCAGAAGTCCATGATGACAAAGGTCAGGAGTTGGTGGGTGGGAAGTTGAGGAAAAATGAAAATGGACAACACAGATGGAACGTTATGGTAAGTACATGACTTCTTTATCTGATGTTGTCAATTTTCATTCATTCCTCAACCATTGGGACAGAGTCCCCAGCTACCTTACATCCCGGGTGGACTGTAGGGAAGGATATTCCTGAGCACTGTTGAACCAAAGGCTGCTCTTCCCCTCAACACCAGATCCAATCTGTAATGAGTAATAAAAGTAATAAAAGTAGCAGTTGCACATATGTCATCCATGGAGTGATTGGATAAAAATACTGACGAGGTTGCCATAGACCTTGTAGAGTGAGCTTTTAAATGTTTTGGTGATGGAATGCCAGATTTATTATACACAAAGGCTATACAGTCCATAATACATACTGCCAATGTCACTTTTGTGACAAACTTGCCCAGTTTGTTTTCTGCAAAAGATATGAATAGTTGATTAGACTTTCTAATGTCTTTTGCTCTGTGCAAGTAAAAAACAGGTGTCTATGAACGTCTAGTAAATGCAACACATATTCACCTTTGTTTTCAAACCTTGGGAAGAAAACAGACAAGTTAAAAGATTGATACTGAATTCTGATACCAACTTAGAAAGAAAAGCAGAGTTAGTTCTTAATGTCACCATATCCTTATAGAAAAAAGGTTTAGTAGGAAAAAATCATCGGTTCCACCACAGCTGTAAAATGTTAAAAACAAACTTTAATCTTCAGTAAAAACAACAAAAACAGGAGCGCAGTAAAATTCCCTGATAAGCGCTTCCGGCTTACTAGCCTTCATCAGATCATATGTCTTAGCTGTTCTCACTCTGAATTTAAAGACATGATAAACCAACAGACTAAACCAATCAATGTTCCAGACACATAGTCATAACCAATGAAAACTCATTCATTTGCATACAGTATATCTCCTGTGTCTTGCTGTGAGCCAATCATTATTGTATCTCAAGGTATCAAATATCTGGTATCCTAGTGGCAGAACTATCCAACAGCAACAAAGTTAATGATTTGCATACAGCATAAATTCTTCCTCTTGTTATAGCCAATCATATTTATGCCTTCAAATATCCAATCTACAATGTTCTTGTCCTGTAGCTATCCAATAGCATCGAAGGGATTGAATTCCTTTGGTTGCCAGAACATATTGTTATTCAGTTCATTCAACAATATGCAGTACTTCACAGAAGCAAGTAGCACATATGATACAGTTTTACGAGTGCAATAGCATTGGTCCTCTTGCATATAAATTCCTATTATGTGCGTATCACCAAAGGAATTCAGTTCCTTTGATGCTACTGGATCGCTACAGAACAAGAAAATTGTAGATTGGATATTTGAAGGCATAAATATGACTGGCTACAACAAGAGGCAGGATTTATGCTGTATGCAAATCATTAACTTTGTTGCTATTGGATAGTTCTGCCACTTGGATACTAGACATTTGATACCTTGAGAAATAATAATGATTGGCTCACAGCAAGACACAGGAGATATGCTGTATGCAAATTAATGAGTTTTCATTGGTTATAACTATGCGTCTGGAACATTGATTGGTTTATTCTGTTGGTTTATCCTGTCTTTAAATTCAGACTGAGTACAGCTAAGACATATGATCTGATGAAGGCTAGTAAGCCGAAAGCATTTATCAGGGAATTTTACTGTGCTCCTGTTTTTGTTGTTTTAACTGAAGATTAAAGTTTGTTTTAAACATTTTTACAGCTGTGGTGGAACCAAGGATTTTTTCCTACTACATTTCTACATTTATGCTCGAAGCCTTCGGCAATACAGCTATGTTTTCTTCAAGTATTGAGGTTTAGAGAATAATGCCTGGAATTCCAAAAATCTCTTGGCAGGGTTAATGGCTGCTGGAAACAAGGTCTTCCAAGACAAAAATTTAAGACCACATGTTGCAGCTGGTTCAAAAGGGAAATGTATTAAGGCCTGCAGAACAAAGTTCAAATTCTATGGAGGAGTAGGATATTTATAAGGTGGTTTAAGTAAAATAGTACCTCTTAGAAAGGCCTTGCATATCTTTGCAGAAACTAAAGAAGAACCGTCAACTCCTACATGAAAGTTAGAGATTGCTGCTAATTGAACTTTAATGGTAAAGTAACTAGCTCCCTCATTAAAAATCTCTGCCAAAAACTCTAGTACACTTTGTGGACCGGCTGAAAAGGGACAGATACTTTTTTGATGCGCCTAACAAACAAATCTCTTCCACCTATTCTTGTAGATTTTCCTAGGGGAAGCTTTGTGGGAAAACAACAGTATATGACAGACACGGGAGGAGAGCATAGATTGTCTGGCTATTAATGGAAGCGGAGAAACCATGCTGTCAGCTTTAAGTTTCAGATATCTGGGTGAACCATGCCTGTCAGGTGAGACAGTAGGTCTGGAATTGGATCAAGAATCCAAGGTGGGCAAATTAGATGAGGCCAAAGGAAGGGGAACCAGACTTGAGACCAGTAATGTGCAATGAGGATGACTTTGCTCTTCAATCTTGCAACTTTCTGTATAAATCTGGGAATCAAGGAAGTTGGTGGATAAGCACAGAGATGACCGGAAAGCCAATTATGGAGCACAGTGTCCCGTGACGATTCCTCCGGAAGGGGGATTAAGGCAAAGAAGCTGCTGCATTTGCTGTTTAGGGCAGACACAAAAATGTTGCAGCAAGGCTGGTCCCACTGATGGAGAATTACCTCCATTACTTTTTTGTTGAGAGATCACTCATGAACAGACATGCTCAATTTGTCTGCTATCACCTTGGACTTCCCCAAAATGTGCATTGCTATCAGAAAGCAATTGGATAAGATCATCCACTGCCACAATCTGAGAGCTTCTTGACATGTGGTAAGATCTGGTTCCTCCTTGTTTGTTGATGTACCAAACCAGGGGCATTGTTGTCCATTTGTATCGCAATTGTTCCTAGAGGCAGAGCATCCTGAAAGGCTTGCAATGCTTAAAGCACTGCTCTCATCTCCAGAACATTTATATGCAAATTGGCCTCTTCGGGGGACCAAGTGCCTTGGACTGTTTTCCCCAGGAAGTGCTCCCTCACCCTCCCAATCTGGGATGCATCTGTGGTCACTATGGCTGTGGGCTGACTGAGAATAAATGGATGGCCTTGTAAAAGCTGATCTTACCTTATGCACCACCAAAGGTACTTCTTGCACATTTGTATGATCTTTATTTGAACTAACATGTTTTGATAAAGACTTGACCACTGGGAAGCTAGCATCCATTTAAGAATTCTTGCATGATATCTTGCCATGGGAACAAAAATTATGGCTGCTAACATTGACCCCAAAACCAGAACAATTAATTGGGCTGAAATTCTTGTGTTGAGATTGCAAGTCGCAAGAGTTATTCACAAAGCCCAAGCTCTGATTAGAGGAAGTGAGGCTGTTGATATTGTATTGAGATGTGCTCCTACAAATTCCAGTGTTTGTAACCGAAGTAGATGAGACTTGTTATAGTTTATTGTGATTCCCAGGAGGGAGCAAGTTTGGAGTAACTTGTCTCTTGCTGTTGTTAGTAGATGCCTGGTCACAGCAGTAATGAGTCAGTTGTCTAAATACGGAAACACTCTGAATCCCTGCAGTCTCAAGTGAGCTGCTACTACTACCGTGCATTTGGTGAATACCCTGGGAGCTATGGTGAGGCCAAAGGGCAGTGCTCTGAATTGGTAATGACTGACTTTCAGCCAGAAGTGTAAGAACCTTCTGGAGCGCCTGTTCATTTTTAAGTGATAGTACATATCTTGCAGGTCTATCAAGCACATCCAATCACCCTTGCCTAGTAAAGCCAATATGGGCGGACCATCTGAAACTTTTAGTGCAGAACTGACTTATTCAGGATGCTGAGATCCAAAACTGGTCTCCAGTCCCCTGTTTTCTTTGGCACTAAAAAGAAATTTTGAGCAATTTCCAGATCATTTCTGGTCCAGTGGGACTTCTTAGAGGACTCTTTCTTTTGTATTTCAAGAGCTTGCTGCTTTACTCTGATTAAGTGGAACATCAGAAAATTTCTGTGAAGATGGAGGTGGAAGGGAAAAGGGAATTATACAGCCTCTGGAAATAATCCTCTCTACCGATGTTGCTTTTGTGATACATAGCCAGGCTCTCTGGTGCAGGGATAAGCAACCCCCGACTGCTTCCAGAGGAGGACAATCGGGCCCTCTTTTCAGGAGCGCTGGTAGGGCCCATCACAGAAGGTGTCTCTAGACCTTTTGTTTTGAGGGCCACCTCTGCCGTGTGGGCAGTATTTTCCATTACTGTTTCCTCCTCTGCCTCTGGGGGAACCATCTCCATGTGGATCTTGGAAAAGAAGCTGGGATTTCTTGAACCACATCTTTTGCCCCCTGTGCTAGTTCCTAGAAAAGGTCCTTTGGGGGGGGGGGGGAGGGTCGCAAAATGCACTCCTACAGCAGAGAGGGTCTTTCCACCTTTTTCACACCTGGAGAGTATACCCTTTGGGCCAAACAGGGAAGATCTGTCAAAAGAAGCATTGACGAAAGAAGACTTGTAGGGCTCCACAAAGTCACACCAGCTCATCCAGGCATGTCTCCTTATTGAGATGCCCGAACCCGCTGCCCTTGAGGTACCCTCAGCTGCATGACAGATAAGTCTCATGGACAAGTTTGAGATGGACTGAAGGGTTGCCAACTGTGAGGCTACTATAGCTGAAGCCTCTGCAGTAGTGGACCCTAAGAGTATTTGACAATTCCTTAATCAAATATCTTTGTAACCTTGCAAAGTATGCCAGGTAATTCAGTGACCTAAGATAAATGAAACATAGACACCCTTCCCAAACCTGTTCAAAGCCCTGTACTCTCTACTGGGGGATGAACGATGGAAATTTGTTCTGCAAGTTCCCTCTTTGTGGCCAGTGCCATGACCATGGCATCTACAGGTACTCGCTTACCCCAGTGTTCCCTTCCTGTCAGTAATGCCAGTATGAATGCCAGTATTCACTCTGGTCTCTTGGGGATGGGTTCAACTGCATCAGGTTCTGTCCACTCCCACTGAAAAATCAAAAATGAGCTCATCGGTGGGTGTCACCCAGGAGGTAGATGGGCCAGAGCTAAATGCCTCCAGAAAAGGATTTTGGGAGTACCAAACACCCCGTTGCTTGAGGATCTCCAGAATGTCTCCAAGAGAGACGTCATCAGTGCTGATCTGGGGGATCCTTCTTATCGAAATCTCTCTCTTCCATGACAGATTGATGAGGGGAATCCAAGTGCCTCTTTTGAACTTCCTCTTCCGGGGTAGTATCGGAAGAGAGAGTAATACCCTGATGGGTGGTCTGGAGGGTATGGACTGTCCTGTGGAGGTAAAGGGTACAAAAAAATTTCCACGGCATTGGATATACCGTGGAACACAGTGAAGACAGTCATCAAAAAGTGGAGAAAATGTAGGTAAGTTTTGAAATGATTTACTGTGGTCTCATTTTTTATATCACAAAAACCTGGCATTTTAACAGGGTTGTTCACTTTTTATATCCAGTGTATATGGATTTACCGTATTCCCACTAACCCCAAAAAAAACTAAAAAACCTAAACTGTGCCACCCCTAACTCACCTAGGTGGGGGCTGCACCCCCCACACACCACCAACTAAATATACCAACTCAGATTGCAGTACAGTTGGGAAAAGGGCAAAACTGAATGTCCTGCACAACCAGTTACTTATCATGGGGAAGTCTTCGTAGTTCCGGTGAGTCGAAGTGCAGCTTCGATATTGTGAGCATCGACAAACTAGCATTCAATGATTTGGCATTCCAACAAAATCAGGTAGACCCACATAATCAGAAAAAAAAAAGATCTTAATGGTAATATTTTTCTTATCTTAATCCAAAAAGCGAGAGTGAAGCTGGCCACGTCAAACCACAAAAGCGGCAAACAGGATCTGAGGTATGTTAGGGGTTGGTGCATTATGAGTAGGGAGGAGCTCGTGAGCTCTAGTTGGCCAACAGCTACAGTATTGGCCAAGTCGGATTTGATGGTTGGATCCAAACCCAAAGGTTTAGGAATGAATGAAAACTGACATCATCAGATCATGGTTTAAAGATAGGGCATATCAGCAAAAGAACTTGACTAATTTAATTATTTGGGCAAAGGAAAATAATGTGCTGATGAGTAATTAAAAACTAAGCATACAAGGTTTCAGAGACATAAAATGAAGGAAGAATATTTCATATAGCACAGAGAGTCTGAAACTGGATTCATTTAGGGATCTGGCTGGGTATGTGGGTAGATCCAGCTGTAAGTTTTTCTGATCATATCAACCAACTCGTTAATGACTGTTGAAAAAAAAAAGAAAAGCTATAAATAATTTTTTATACAGCCTATTGTAATCAGAAATGGTGAAATTGTTGTTTATAAGCTACATCAGCATACTGAATAATAATATGGTAACCTTAAAAACTAGCATGAGTAAACTGAAGAGATCAGCAGAAATGCACCAAGGGCATCTGTGGATGTGAAAGTTTAAGTTACTATGAGAGATTAAAATATCTGAACTTGTTCAGTGTTTCGCACACATATATTTAAGAGACCTCTTTCAGGTATTTAAGGCATTTAGAGACCACTACCTCTGGAAATGCCTCTGGTTATCAATGAAGAGTAGACTAATCGGACAACTTGTTCAGGAGCTTACATAGGAATGAGATGTACTAACTGGTTCTTTGAAAGAGCAGCTGACACCTAGAATAGACTAATTAAAGTAAGCAGTAGTTTAGATATTTTAAGAAAAACTTGGACATAGGCTAAAAGGGTATTACTGCCCCATGCCTGAAGTGAACAGTCCAATGTCAAATTCTATATTTCTCTGACTCAAAAAACTCTGTAGTGCAACTAACATGGAGATAGTTGACACAATTTATGTAAAGATCTGACAGAGTTGGAAATATGCTCTGACATCCAACAGTTTAGTTTTAGGGCAAGATAGCAGACATAGAAAAAAAAAGTATCCCAGACATCATTTTCTGACTTGAAAGGCCATGCAGTATAGTCAGTTAAGAAAAGGACTTGGAAGGTATAAAGGGTAATATGAAACATGTTGAATGTCAATAGGGTGCAGTCAAACCAAATAACTTACCAGCTAATAATAGGCAGTATTAGAAAGGGTGAGGAGTAATTAGCAAAATGACACTAAGACTGTTAATCTACAATGTCCTGCAGTAAAGAAATGAATTGCTGTTTGCCACTTATCATTCAAATTGTTACACTTAAATTCATACTTTCATAACTGAGACACCTACATGTTATTCAGGGGTATGCTGTGACAGGAATACTCACTATCACTGATCATTTATATCACGGATACTGGGAATATTTCTAGCCAGTTGTTAGCAATTATGAAAGTAAACTATATTTCCATATTTACTTAATACAGTGACAAACTATTGCATGGCATCAGGTGAAACCTTAGATGTTGCTTAAGAAAGCTGCCATTGATACTTGCTCTATAAGATTTTCAGTGTTATTTACATTGCAAATTATAGCATTAAGCATGTGTTTTCATATTTCTGTAATATCTCAACATACATGTATTCAAACAGGAATTTCTTGTCGTCATGTGAAAGCTTATGTCTGGTTAACAAAGGTGTTATAACAATATATGTCTAGGCTATACAGTTTTCATATTATGACAACTAGTTTGTGAAAGTTTAGCAAAAAAAGATATAATCCGAGTTTGTGCGCATTACAATATATTACACTATTTATGGAAAAACTATAAATGCACCATCACTGGAAAGAGTATCTGTTATTGATGTTATTTGTGCAGCTTTACTAGCTTTTTATTGTTCACAATTTATTTCATTTGTTTAACTTATGCTTTTTAAGTTCATTTTTCAGAAAATGCTCCAAAACGCAAAGATGTGCATTGGTTGCTAAAAACATGATATTCCACACCACATAGGTGTTAATGAGTTACGGAAGAAAGACATAGCAGTGGGGCATAGCACAAAACTGGTTAGCATATTCAGGAAATCAATAAGGAAAAAGTACAACCTACTTTGTGTAGAGGGTACGACCCACCCCCACATCCTCAAGACCGAGATCACAAAACGTTGGTGTAAGTTATTAAAGTTATAGAGCAGAGCCCAATGATGGATTAGGCCTGCAGTTCTATGAAAAGTGACACGAACAAATAACTTAATACATTTATCTGATGTTGATTGGCCAAGTTTAAGAAGAAAGTCTATGTTATTACAAGTTCAGCCAGGGAGAAAAGAACTGCTCATCAGAACAGCAGAGCTCCTTTCCAAATGGAGACCAACAAATAGCCTACTACTTCATAGGTCCAATGAACTAACTGGGGTTAAAATGGACCTATGAAAACTTTCCAGAAATAGCAAACTGGCTGATGGCAGCTGTTCTTGTACAGATCCTGCAAGTACTGCACCCACAGACTAAACTACAAACCAGAGATCTGGATTTTAAGCCTATGTACGACAGATTTTACTGCCACACATTAACGGAAGACTACAGATACAGAAGACCATGCAAATGACAGGCTAACAGGATTATCAGGTGAAATAAAAGACAAACATATATTTTAATACATTTAAATGAGTTTTAAATGCGAGGTAATACACAGCTGACTTCTTATACAGGTTACTTAGGTGGCTTAAAACAATCCTAATCAGGCACATTCTTCTTAGCTGCAACTTGAATTAATTTCTGTGAAGGTTGAGTACGCTTTATAGTAATTATCCCATTATGCTTTAGATGCCCAATAAACCCAAGCAGTACACAGGCATCCCTTAAGAAACACTGGTATGTTTAGAACCCGTTCCCTGTCAACTCAAAGAACCAGTAGTTAAGCAAGAAATGTCAGAAAGCAGAAGGTAACTGTGCTGCCAGCACTTGAATGAACCATCTGACACTATCAATTTACATTTGCAACAGCTCAAAAAATTAATTCTGGCACAATAAATCACACTTTCATTTCAAGACAAGGATTTAATTAAAACCTATCACAGTATGGTTTATGTTCATTTATTCCAGCAAATTAACAGCTCTGCTAATTTAAACAGAGAGAGAGGACAAAAAATAACAGAACAAGAAGCAGCTGATAGAATTGCAAAGCACAGACCTCTGGGACACTGTGTTAGGAAAATATAGTTGCAAAGACAAATAATTAACTTCAAATTATTTGTGCATTTTATTGCTAAATATGATTAACATGCAGACTGTATAAATGTCATAAAATAACACGGGAACCAACAAAATCTGACAAATTTAAAAAGCCTTTGGCCACTACCACAGCTGGATTGCAAGGGGATTCAATACTGATACAACAGATTCTGCACAATCAGTGAAGGAAAAGAAAGTGTAGTGTGTTTGCAATCTTACTTTAATTGATCAAAGATAACCACTACCACAGATACTGTTTCTATTTTCTGGGGAAAATGTAAAAAAAATGATGAATATGTTTAAGTATTAGATAAAATGAATTTTCATGGAATTTAGCATTTTAGACCACAGTACTAATTCAACAGTTTGTATTTTTTCTCATATTTACAACTTAAACTATCAGTCAAGCATTACAGACAGTTCCTCAAATTGGTGTTAATTTTGCTTGCTGGTGTAAGCACTAAGGCTAGGTGATTCAGTGACATTAACTAAGGTTGATGCG
This sequence comes from Protopterus annectens, assembly GCF_019279795.1. Classification (NCBI taxonomy): domain Eukaryota; kingdom Metazoa; phylum Chordata; order Ceratodontiformes; family Protopteridae; genus Protopterus; species Protopterus annectens. The sequence continues at coordinate 209,003,231 of NC_056744.1, read as the reverse complement.
ACACCCCACCCCATTTACTAATGGGAACAAAGGAAGGGGGTCATACCTATAACATACACTGATCTGATGCAGTTGATCTAATGCACTAAAAAACTGATAAAGAAATCATAGCAAGGCCCACAGATTACTCTTAAAAATGCAGATATAAATCCTGGAGTTTATCACATGAAAATGCAAATTCTTTTCCCAAAAATACTAAATCAGTGTCCTTTCACTATCACCTAGCTCAACAATCTTCATATACTGCTACTTATGTTGGAAATAAGATCATGATTTGATCCTACTGCAATGTTTCAAATCCACTTTCCCTGCCCAGGAACCTAAACAGGCGCAACATTTGTTTTCAGAAGGATTAACTTATCTTACTTCAGTTGCACAGTACTTTCCATTAATGGTGAAATATTAACATCTGGTGTCATCAGTATCATATACAGAAAAAACAGCTTGTGAAAAGCCAAAGCCGATAGGAAAACAGCAAAACCGAATTGCCACTAAAAGCAATTATTTTCAATACTGCTGCGGTAGCATTGTCGCCTCACAGTAAGACGTTGTCCTGTTCGATTCTCAGTTAGAGTGTCTTTCCTGTGTGGAGACATGCGTGAATGGGCGTACCTTCGTTGAAGGTTGTGCATCAGGGCCGGCAACTTGGCATGTAAAAATCTACTGCCAATCATTAGCGGACCGGAGTTCCGCTATGGCAACCCCTAACCGGGAAAAGCCGAAAGACACAACAACAACATACACAACACAACATTATACAAGCAGTGTTACAAGTACACAAATGCAGAGTTACAAGGTAAACAAAGATTAGCAACTAGAAATAGAAGGGTGAGAACATTTGTTCAACCTTGTCCCATGGTGAAATATTCATGTTCAATCTCAAGCTGCACCTTTGTTTCAAAGGCTTATTATTTTTATTATTACTTTTTTTTTAACATTTATGTACCAGGGAAGTCCCACTGGACACAAGTCCCCTTTTCAGAGGAGGCCCAAAGAGAAAAACTCCATAATTACAACACTACATACAAAGGGTACACATTTTTTATAACATACAGTAGAATGCTTGTTCATACAGTAAAGTAAAAGGCAATAAAATTGCTCATTACAAACATGCATAGTTCATGACAGACTGCTTGTTCACACATTAGACAGAATTGATCTGGCATGAGTAGACCGTGTATAAACTTGCCCATATGTTTAGAAGTATAGCTGATAAGGCCGTGATATTAGAAGTACTGTTGTTCTCCTGGGGGTATGCAGTTGCAAATCCAGTTTGTAGAGATATACTCCCTTATGTTTGTTTTGAAAGTGTGGTAGTTTTTTTATTTGTTTGATGGTGTTGGGAAGACATGGAGCTGGAGTAAAATCAATCTCCTACAGAGTTACAGGATTTTGACAGTGAGCAAAAGTTTATCTTCTGAACAGACAGCTTTATTTGGGAGAGGAGGATGAAGCATACTGTAGAGTGCTGCATAGTTATCAGAGTTGTGAATTAGGTTGTGGACCAGTAAGTGTTGGATAAAGTGGAGATGATTAGGGAGTTTAACCCAGTGCAGTTGTTTGAGAGATATGCAATGATGCATTATGGTATGATTACCTGTGGCAAATCTAGCAATTTTATTATAACATTGTTCAAGCTTATGTAGTGTACTGGACTGCAAGTGTATGAAAACTGAGGAGGCATACAGGAGAGTGAGTAGCAGGCATGTTTTTACTAATACATCTCTTGTCCTATTGGTTAAAGAGGGTTTTGATCTATATAAGCAGCTTAAATTTCGAAATGTTTGCTTAGTTACAGTTTGGAAGTTGATGTAAAACTTCATGTTATCTTTTAATGGGAATGTTTGGTATGAGATACTTGTTCAACTGTTGTACTGTTTAGTGAGATGACTAAATGAGGTTTTATCAAGGGTTAATGTTTTAGGGATGAATAGTAGAAGTTTTGTTTTTTGGGGGTTTAGTACTATTTGGCAGTTGTCCAGTCATGTTTCTATGGAGAAGGACTCTTGGGATACTTCTTGTAGTTTCTGAAGGTTAGCAGCAGTACAGATGAAGGTTGAATCATCTGCATATGGTATTAATGTGGCATGTTTTGCAGCAGTGTGAAGGTTGTTTATAAATACATTAAATAGATGAGGGCCTAATATGGATCCTTGGGATACTCCCAACTGTTATAGGTAGGAATGAAGATTATTTCTGCTGCCATCTGACTGCTCACTACCTTCCTGAAAAAAGGAGTCAAACTAAAAGAGGGAGAAGGAGAGGCCCAGGGCCTCAAAAGCTTTCAATAAGTCTATAAATAAGGAAGAGACCAGATTGCATGTGATTTTATTTTTGTTGAGAATATCAGTACATTTTAAGAGAGCTGTGTTGGTATTGCGATGGGTCAAACTCCATGTTGAATGGAATGTATACGCTTTTACAAAAATTTTGATAAGTACAGGACAGAGATGGGTCTATACTTAGAACAGTCTGTGGAAGGACCACCTTTATGTAGGGGATGTATGTATGTTTTTTTCCAAATGGATGGAATTTGACATTCCAGTGTGGATGTAGCATCTGCAGCTATTTTTAGGTATTCAGATGGGAGGCTATCTACTGCTAGGCTAGTATTTCTTTTTAATTTTTACAAATGATTTTTATGGTAGATGTAGGGATTGGTTTAACTGTGACACATTTATGTTGCGATGCGAGTGTTGTCAATAAGGGGAGGATGTATTTTAAGTGAGTGCAGGCACAGAGTGAAGAAAGTTATTAAAGCTGGTTGCTATTTTAGTTGCAGTTGGATTACGTGAAGGACTAGGTTGTGGATTATTACCTGGAGGTTTTTAAACAGATGACCAAAAAAGTCTAGGACTGCTTTGGTGGGATTGTTGTAATTTAGAATAAAGGTGTCTTTTCTCATATTTTATTCTGTACTTCAGCTTACTTCTCAGTTGTTTGTAAAGTGGGTTTTCTTGGGTCTTAAGTGTGTGCCAGGTTTTCCACACCTTATCTATGGCCTTCATTAGTTGGCTGGTGGAATGAGTCAGCCATGGGCCTGAGTTTTGTTTTAGTCTTTTCCCCCTTAGGAGAGCACTTTTATTTAATATGTTATTAACACAGTATTTAACTGCAGAGCGGCTTCTTCTAGGGGAAGTGGTTTTAGGAAGTTCCTGTTGCATTGTTTCAGTTCTGTATGAAGGTGTTTTCATTGAAAGTTGTTAGGTTGTTTACCATTTTCTAAGCCTGCTGTTTTGGATTATGGGTAAAAAGGCTAGTGGCAAATGCTGCATGGGATCACGCATCTGATTGACTATGCTGCCAGTTTTGCATATGTACTAGGTTCACTGGTTAATATCCAGACAAGGACAGAAGCTTTGCTAGTGGGCTTATTGCATCTGGTTGTAGTAACTATTAGTTATGAGAATCCATATAACTTAGTACTGCTGATAGTAGTGTCAGTTAATATTGGATTCCAATCAATATTAATGTCAGAGAGTATGACAATTTTGTACCCTGTATCTGTAGTCACCCAGCATAATAAATCTACAACTGTGGAGATGATGTTGCCTGGGAAGATGTAAAGAGCTATTATAACTATATTCTTATATGAATTAACTATTAATCAACACATTAGTATACTTGAATTGCTTAATTTTGGAGGTTTATGGATGTAGGGTGAGAACTGGAGGTTGCCTGGGTATATAACGGCATACCTACAGCTCTTTTTTTTTTTGATACGAGATTAGATTTTAGAATGTTATACGCTGGCAGGAGAATTTCACTATCTTTGATGTCAAGTTTAAGCGGCTACTTACATGTAAGGATTATGATGGGATATGAAGATGTGTAGTTCTGATGTTTTCTTACAGACACTTCCAATACTGACGAACAGTAGCTCAGAATTACTACAATCGGATAGTCAAGCTGTACTGTTACTATATACAGGAATGGTGTTTGGTCCAGGGTTTGGATGTATATATAATCTCCAAAAAATATCAGGATGGGATGTGTATTATGGGTTAAATCTGGCCATTTACTTTTTGTTTTAAGTTTTATGTGACGTCTAACTAGGCTGTTTTTGTTTTATGCATTTTTTGTCAGAATTAATGTATATAGGTTGCATTGAATTGGTTATGGGCTGTTGGCAGGGAATCTGAGATGCCGCTGTTACTGGGGACTGAAAAAAAAAATTTTGGTAGATAGTTGCTATTGAGAGGCATTTGATATTTTGATACTTAAGGAGAAGAGTTAGTTGTAACAGGTATTCTCATGCTCTTCAGACTATGTAATATAAGGTAACTAGTGAGTGTAGGTTCATAGGTTGGTACTAGGCTATCGGCCCTAGGGCCTTATACAAGCCTAACCATAACAGTGCCTTGGCTATTTCTTCCCACAAGATTTAGTTCCCTGGACTCCTGTCTAGCAGGGCAACTGATGTGATCCCCAGAGCAAATTTCTTATCTCCCATCCAGTCGTCAAGGTTCCTTTTGAAGAGGGCCAAGGAGGCGCTCTGCTTGACATGTATGGGCAGTCTATTCCAGAGTATGGGGAGTCCCTGAGTCAGGAACCTATCCCTCTAGCATGTTTTGTTCATTGTGATGACAAGGTTTATGTCCCTGGAGCGTGTGGCTCTGATGGATTGGGAGTTCTTTAAGTGTAGCATGTCCAATAGCTTTGGGTTTGACATGGCCTTGTATGTTAAGCAGAGATCACCTCTGAGTAGAAGATATGCCACAGAGTATAGCTGGAGTTTTTTTAGTCGGTCAGTACAGGGCATCTGCTTTAGGCCTGTGATTCTTTTAGTGAGGTGTTTCTGCGGCCTTTCCAGTTGTTGCAGATGTCTTGTGAGGTACATACCAAACAGGGTGTTGTACTCTATGATGGGTCTAATGAGGGATGAGTACAATGTGACAATGACCTCCTTTTTTCTGGATGAAAAGCCCTTAGTGATGAGGTGTGCCACATAGAAGGATTTCCTGACTGTTGTGGTGATGTGGTTATCGAAGGTGAGACCACTGTCCACCTGTGTTCCTAAGTCTCTTATCACACCTTTGGTGTTTAGTGTACTGCCGCATTTAAGAAGCATTTATTATTCTTTTTAGATTTATGCCTTTTATGCATTTATTGTTTTCCTAATTAACATGATTAAGATGAAGTAAGATACAAGACTGATGCGTTTAATTAATAGGAGTGATATGAGACAGGTGTTTAATAGACAGTGGGTGGGGTAAGGTGTTATAAATCAATTGGTAGTTAAGTATATGGGGTTAGTTCAGTATAAATTTAGATGTACGGATGGGGTGGGAATTGGGGGTAGGGTAGGGGAGCACATTGACGGAGAAAAGTTGATTTATACTAGTGGCATGCACGCACAAAACAATGTGCTGAAGTAGATTCTGTCACAGTGTCAGGGTAGGTAAGAAAGAATATAATGTCTCTTAACAGTGTTACATTAAGTATCAAGTGCTCTCATCCTCTAATACTTAATGCAAGACTATACTAGCCAAGTAGGACTAACGTACTAAAAGTGCACTATTTGAGAAGTAATACCACATTTAGCATGCCATTTTACACTTATCCAATACAAAATAGTATGTTGGCACTTTATAAGGAAGACATGCTATTAGACAGAAGACAGATGGGGTAATTGGATACAGTACATTAACATTAGGTGAAAAGCGTTCCCTTCAGCTGCATCGGTCCCTAATGGATTCTTATGTTGAAATGCACTTTACAGTTCAAGACCATAACATCACTGATGGCTTCTAAATGCCTAGTAAAAGCTGATCATGAAAAGCTTTTTTCACCCCCCTAAATTTTATAAGAATGGGTTCTTTATAAGCTATACCACAGACAGGCCATATTACTATCCCTTGATATATTTCAGAGTTCATCCTAATCACATTATCTGTTCGGCTTGTATGTTGACGTGATATGTAATAGGGGTGACTGGAGTAGGAATTCCTAACATCTCTCGCTCTGATCTCTGAGTGCATAAAAGTAAATGTTTTCACTCTGCGTTTCTTCTCTTTTTGTACCTTCAATTGCATCGCATTTTCACCTCATGTAATAGCAGTTAGTGTCTCTGTATACTAAACGTACCTAGATGAACTCTCTAATATGTAAGGCTGCACATAAATAATCTTGAAGTTTTTATGTTTAACTGACATTTCGGAGACTGCTACTAATGGTGCCATTACATTTAGACTCTTGCTGCAGGTAAAGTCAACTTAAGGTTCTCCGTCAACTGTACATCAATCAGATACATTTTAGCAAAGTGTGCACACTGTTAAATGAAATAAATATACAAACGCACGCAGATGCAAACACTTTTTCCCTATATTTATCAATAATCTTCTCATCCTTATCAGAAAGAGTAGGATTGGAATTAACCAAAGGTTTAGCAGTAGTGAGATTAGCTATAGCTGCTGGGTCAGGTTTGGAAAGAGTATACAAAAATGTAAAAAACTGAGGAATTTCATCAACCTTTTTTAGAGGCAGCAGGCTGATTATCCTGAAAATTGCATGCACTGACACACACATCCTCCAGAGCTGACAGAAGTGAGGGAATAGGTGAAGGTTTTGGAAATACCTTCAGTAACAGCTCACAGTATTTTCTGAGGAACTGAGAAACCTCAGTGTTCTTCCACTGAAAATACTAAAACATTCTGGAAATGGTAGTTGCAGCTTCCCCTAGGATAAGCACAACATTCTGACCAGAGAAGTCTTCCCTGTTATCTATCACAGGACCAACAAGAGTGACTCTCCCTTGCACACTAAGGGGATTCTAACAGCAGCAGAGGACATGGCTAACCCTTAGTCCATACTGGCTGTAGAAGCTTTACCAGAATGATCCAGCGTAAAAAGAAACGAGTGGCCTGAGGAGCATGCTATGACAACAGAACAGTCACCCATCTGTGGTTGAAGCAGATTGCAAGCTTACTTTGGTGGCAAAGATTGTTTGCTTAACTTTTTCCTTTTATGGCTGGAAGAAGGACCGACCATGGGACTGGTAGTTTGATCCATGGTAAAGTGAAAAATGGTGCTTCTTTCCCAAGGAAAACAAGCAGCGGGAGCTGGTAAAAATTTAATGTCTTTAAAAGTCACTTTTTTTTACAAAATATTCAGTAAAAAGCAGTTTAAAACACTTTGCTAGCCCCAAAAACTAAAGTTTCTCCCAATTATTATAAACAATTTAAACTGACAAGAAGAAAAAAACTCCAAGCATAAAAATAAGTTTCCTAAACAGAAAATTACAATAAAGAACACTTTTTAAATGTGGATGTTTTATCCCCAAAGGGAACTTATCTGCCCAGCAAAGGAACAATACAAGCTGACCATCGATCCTCAAAAGCCTGGAGAAAAAGCACATTATTCAAGGGCAGGGAAGCTCTGAAGGGTGTGGTACCCACACCTGTTTTCTTAGTCAGCCCAGCTCAAGCTGATGACTGTTTGGGTGCATATAATGTACCCTTAATCTTTGGAAGCTGGTTGGCTGTTATATTCTTAGCAGAATATAACTTGTACAGCAAATACTATTAGCAATGATCAATGTGAGAAACAATTGTTCATCAGAGCTTAAGTTACATGGGTAGAATACCAAAACTTAGAACGTCTGGGAGGAAGGATGATGGACCAGTTGCCCCTGAAGAATGGTCCAAGCAAAGCCTGCTCTAGACCTGGAGGAGGAGTATAGCTTGCAGAGCTTTGTAATGGTATGTACAGTGGAGCAAGCTACAACCTCTAGAATACTTTTGAGTCCACCACTTTCCAAAAAGCCACTGAAGATGCCAAGGCCCTACTAGGATGTGCCTGACCCCACCTGGAAATGATTTGTTATAGTGGAAATAACAAAATGAAATAGCAAGGGACTACTATTTGGGAATTGTCTGCTTTGAAACCAATTGTACTTTTTACATACCTACATAAGAAATGAACTGATCAGAATTTCTTAAGGTTTTTGCTCTGTCAAGACAGTATCTGTGTTGTCTGTGAACATCCACAGTGAGAAGAATCTTTTTTCCCTCATTTTTTAGTTCTGGAAAGAAAACAGGGAAATTGATAGTTTGACTCAAAGTAAATCTGGATATCACTTTAGGCACAAATGAAGGATGCCTTCTCACAGAAACCCAGTCTTTGTGGAAACAAGATAAGCTTGACCCACCATAGGAGCTTATAACACAGACACTCTTCTTGCAGAGGTTAGAGCAATAAGTAGTACTAATTTCCATGTAAAGAACCTTAAATCAGATTGATAAGCTGGTTCATATGCATATGCAGCAAGTGTTAATGTTTCCAAGACAAAGTGCTAAGATCCAAAGTAGGAGCCATTTGCTTGTTAGATGGGTAGGAACCTCTTTCAAAAATAATGTTACACGAGTGTGACATGAAAGAGGGAGATCCATACTTACACATGCTGAAATAGCAGAAAGAGGACTAAGAAAGGCCAGATGATAACTCACACAAATGCTGCAGTACTAGAGAAATGCTAGCCTTAAAAGGGTTTTGGTTCTAAGCGTGGCACTAACTAGAAAATCTTTTCCATTTGCTAATATCTGCTTTTTTGTATTTATTAATATCTGCCTGCATGTCCATGGATAATAGATGTGTAAAAGTTATTAAAATTGTATCATTCAGGCAGTCAGTTGAAAGTGTTAAAAGAAGGGACACATCAAACAACTGTGATCTTTTGTGAGTAAGTTTGAAGAACTTGTCCTTGGTCATTTCCATACAAATGATGAACCACTGCTGCCTGGGCCAGAAGACAGTCACTAAAGTGATCTTTGGAGAGTCTTCAGAATGACCATGGATATCACTGGAAAGGCATACAAGAACATTCCTGTCCAAGGAAATGAAAATACATCTGTTTTCTATGCCACCTTACAAGGAATCCTAGAGCAGAACATTTCCAGTTTGTTCTGAATGAATATGAACACATCTATCTGTGGTGTCCCCCACAGCTGTACCAAATCCTGGAAGACCCCCTGAATAAATTTCCATTCAGGAGGGATTGTCTAGGTCCTGTTCAGCTTGCCTCCCACAAGGTTTTGCTCTGAATGGATGCAAGGCGAGATTGTGCTGAATTGCTAAATCCCAGGCTGCCATGGCTAATATACACACAGGGTTAAAAGTGCCCAACACTCGGTTATGCATCATACAATTGTGGAGTTGTCTGTGATCACTTGTATAGAACCTGGGGACCAAAGATGATTGAGGGAGTCGAGTGTGTGCTACTGCCAATATCTCTTAGATGTTTGTGTGTTTTGGTCTGTCGTTTTGTTCCAAACACCCTGTACTTTTATCACCAGAGACACCGCTCTCCAAGCAAAGACGGAGGAATCTGCTGTTACAGACCGTAGAGGAGCTGGAAGGGCCAATGGGTGGCCTGAATCTAGATACAACTGGTATCTCCATCACAGCTGTTCCCTTTTTACAAATCCCAAAACTGGCATCTGAAAAGTCAATGAGTGCTGATGTTGAGACCATACAGACTTGCATCCTACTGAATCTTTCTCATGTGGAGTCTGGCTAGAGGAATTCTGAGCATCACAGATGTCATAAATCCCAATATCCTGAGAAATTAGCTTGCTGAAGTCCTTGACTGTGTGGAAAAGCCAGGAACAGAGTTAGATCTACTTGCTCCTGTTGGAGAAAAGCTCTTTGAAGACATGCATTCAGAAAACATCCCTGGAACAGAAGTCTGTCTGGTGGACTTAAACAAGGTTCTTGAATGCTCTCCTGGAATCCCAGTCTAAGAAGAAGGTCTCTTACCAAGTGAGATATCTCCTGCCACTTTGAAAAAGACTTGCTTATCTTTGCAGAGTCTAAGTAAGGAAAAATGCGAATAGCTTGCAGTCTGGAAAAGGGTGTCACTAGAGTTAGACATTTTGTAAACAGCCTTGGAACAGAAGAAAACCCAACAGGTAGTGCAGGGAACTGAAACTGTAAAACAGACCCAGAAAATCTTAACAAAACACATGAAATCAGCGATACTGAAATGTGATAAGCACTTTTCTTTGGTACCAAAAACATTCTTGAATAAAACCATTTCCCTGCATGATGGAGAGGAATGGGTTGCAATACCCCTTGAGCCAAAAAATTGTGAATGGCAAGGGGAAATAAAGAACTTTGATGATGTGGATGAGGAGAAATCCCCTAAAATGGAAGTAGGGACTCCCACTGTCATCTGTACCCCTGATGGATGACTCCCAGAAATCTGCTGTTTGACAGGGTTCCTATTAAAACCACGAATGCTTGAAATTTCGAATGGCATATGGTCGACACCATATGATCAAATTTTCAAGCGTTCAAATGTTAAATGTAATGGTGCTGTTCGGTGCAGAATGGGAGAATTTCCCTTTTCTGCACTGAAGTGCGATCTCTGAGTTGGTATATTTAAGTAGGTTTGTGTAGGGGGTGCAGGGGGGCTTGCCCCCCTTCCTGCTCTGTAAAGTTAAGTTTATTTATTTTTTGTTTTATTATAAACTCGAACTTTTAAACTTTGATCATATGTTGTTGAACATATGGGATTTGAAGTTTAGAAAGTTCGAATATATAATATAAACCCTGTCTGACATTATCTGTTGCCAAATGGGAAACTGGGTAAAGAGCCTGAAATAGATATTAAACCTTTAACAAACTTGGAGAAAGAAGGCCTGAAACATCCAAGTTCTCCCTTGTATCAGTTTTTCTCTCTCATCACATTATTTCAGGACCTCAACAGTAGATGGTCCAAATAAAACCACTAATTCAAGGAGAGACTTCAAAATTTCAGCTTTCACATATTCAGGCAAATGAGAATATAACTATGCAAATCATCACATAACAGACCTCATAGCTGTTGAGAGGGAACTAAAACACTTCAAAGAAAGTTTGGTTACCTGAGCAATAGAAACAATAAGAGAATTTAGAAAGTATCTACCCACCTAAGAAAGATATGTTCATCATATTCTCAAAAGATACATGCAAAACCTTTAACATGCGAGCCTGACAATTAAGAATCCTAAGAATGGCAGAAGAATGCAACCTTTTTTCAAATGTATCAAAAGTTTTCCCATCCTTGTCAGAGGAACAGGGATTGTATGTATATACTAGAACTTATTGCAGGGTAAGATCTGAGGTTATAAAATAGGAATTTGTAAGACTAAGGAACCTTATATAAGTGGTCTTTTTAGGGGCTGAAGGCTGGCTGTCAGGCATGCTACTGGCTGTAATAAAACAGCCTATAAAGCTGGTACAACAGAAGGAATAGTAGTAAGCTGAGGAAACTCCAGCTAGAATAAGTGACAATACTTTTACAAAAGAAACTGGAATGTCTTTTTCTTCCCACTGAAGATGAAGATTTCACTCTGGAAATGGTTTCCAAACAGGAAAATTCTTCAAAGGGAAAATCCAAAGATATACCTTCATCAAAATCTGAAGTCTAAGAAAAATAACACAAGTCATCCTATCCAAATCCATTCCCTGTTCATCTAACTCAAAATCTTCAGAAACAGAAAAATTAATTTTTCTCTTATCAGAGAAATTAGAATGTGAAAAGTAAAAAGCCTGTACTAATCCCCAAGCTCAGCCCAGTAAATCATCCTTGTCTAAGGAAAAATAAATGTTTAACTTTTTGTTTCTGTTCACAAGGAAAATCCATACAAATAGGACGATTCCTGTTGAGGATATCACTCTGGGAATGAGAAATCCTAATCTGGTTAGGCAAAGGAGCATTCTCCACTCTTTCCTCAGAGACCAACAAGAGTGACACTAATAATATGCCTGCAGGGAACACTTTAACAGCTGCAGAGGACATGTCTAACTCCTGGTCCATGGTGGTTTAAGGGAATACAGCACACATCCAACAATTCATGCAAGTAAGGCCAGGTGCATGACAAAAAGACCAATTAATATACACCAACACAGGTGTTGAAGGGACTACACCAAAGGAAACCAAGGAACTAGATGAGTGGACTAAGGAACTTGAAATGGACACTACAGGGTCACCCACCTGTGCCAGAAGCAATGAAGCAGCCTGTTATAAGCAGGCAAAGATTGTCTAATAATTTTCTTTTTTTGTGTCCAGAGTAAGGAAGAACCAGCAAGATATTCCATGGTTGACATGAGAAAACATGAATTGTGGTTAGTGATGTCTATAGTCATCGGTAAAAAGCACATACCAAAAATGTTTTTGTAAAAAACACACTATGATAAACAAAAAGCATACTTGTTCTAGCCCCTAAAAGTCATTTACCAAATAAAGGTGTAGTAAACTGATTTAAGTAAAAGCACAATCATTTAATTGAGAAAAACAACTCATAACAGTTCCAAAGACAATAAACCTAGTCAAAAAGAAATAGCTCTTTTACCCAAACAATGTTAATTGTTAATTAAAATTTTTCAAAAAAAGTAATTGTGCAAAGGTCTTCCCCCAAAACCCCACAAGAGGACCACTCTTCAGCAGCAGGAAAGCTCAGAAGGGCTCAACTCCCTGACTGCTCATTTTTGTCATTGCCAGCTCGAGCTATCAACAGTCCAGGCATGTGGAAGGTGCACTTAAGTAAGCAATTGGGAAAGCTTGCTGGACATTATAGCCTATATGCAGGATATAACCCATATAGCTTAGGCTACTGCAGGAGTGATCTAATGATGAACATTTGCTACATTTGTATTTACCAACTAACAAAATCCCTTAGAACTAATCTAAAAATATTTGTCAATACTACCTATGGTAAATTTCAACAATCAATATCAGAACTGATGTCCAAAAAAAGGTGGTCCAGTTCTGTCACGTGTTTTTTTCTGCAGAAGGTCACTCTGAAGGTAGTACCATGGAATTATGTATGCTTGTGGTAAACCACAGAGTGACTGTAGTCTGCTGACAGAGAAGCAAGCATGCCTGATGCATTAACAAGCGAGACATGGCATACAATACTTGCTGTAGTAACAGAGTACCAGATGCTCACTAAATAACAGCACCCAGCTTGAAGTCAACATATTTTCTTTGGAAATTCGAGAAGTACATGTCAAACAGAAAGGCTCCAGTATTTCGCCTGGCAGAATGCCAGTAGTACTCTTTTTGCTTTCTGAGGCGGTACCTGCTACTTTAACTACTATAGTTCTGTCATCTAGTTTGCTATCCATTTTGCAAAGTAGTAGTCTACTTTCAGGCCTTTGAGCAAAGAGTGTCAAAGGCTTTGTGAAGATCCAAGTACAAAGAACAATTGACGTTCCCAAAAAAGTTTATTAAATTAAGTAGAAATAATCTGCCTTTGACAAAACGATATTGCTGTGGGTTTATAGCAATAAGTTTCTTTTTTTGGAGCTTATGATATCAGATATAACATGCTTCATGGTTATGCAAGTTAAGATTTTTAGGCTGATGGCTCTACAGAATCTGAAATGAGGCTCCATTTAAGGGGTGACATAATGCTAACGGTTTTCCATACCTCATGAACATATACTGTGCTTTTGTAGAGCAGTTTTAGGAAGGATTCAGATGGGGCAAGTTTGGCGTAGCTGATTAAGCAATGATGTACACAGCCAGAAGCCACAGATGTGGTATTTTTAGTTTTAGAGTGTGCAGGTATGATACGTTCCATCAAATTGTTGGGTAGGAAGAAACTCAGAAATCTGAGGAACTTTAATGTGATTTCTGTTCTAAATTTGGCACTAAATTTACCTGTAATATTTTAGGGTCATTGAGAATTAACATTACAAATTCAGACCACTGCTGAGTGCTATTTCTTAATGGCCTGATGTAGTTAAAGGAGAATTTATGATTATCCTTAGCTTGTTCTCTACACTGAGGTTCCTTGTGGTAGCCTTCAGATCTTTGCAGATCTTCCTGATGGTCCTTAATATGGGTAGATTTTGACTTATTATAACAGTTACCTTTTAGTGCTTTCTAATGCAGTCGCTCGATCAAAGTGGTTTATTTTTATGTTCTCCAGTACAGTCATGCTCTGAATGGAATCACATCATTTAAGTTATTTGTTAGATGGGAGTAAAATTAACTGGATTATGTGACAACTGCAGCTGAATTTTGAAAGCTTATACAATTTTTAAAAAGTCCTTGAATTCAATGATGTTCACTACAGTACAGGGCCTAGATGTAAAAGAGAAGATTACGGATTTGTTATGGGTTTTAACCAGAGATGATGACACTACAGGAGGACTGCAAGTAGGAGCAGTGGACACTATGTCAAGAAGATTTTGACCCCTAGCATTTACTACACCTAGGAATCTTTGGGCATAGCCAGCCTTTGTGATCTAAGTTAATCTAAGGAGAGTTAAATCACCCATCAAAAGGGTATTTTATTTATGGATACATCAAAGCAAGCAAATTCAGAAATCTTTTATGGTCTTCCAAGGAGACAAAAGGTGAACTGCAATAGGCTGTAAATTGTTAATTTGCTTTGTTTAGGGTAATTTGAAGTTCAGTATGCTCGGTTACTCACTGACCTAAGCAAGTATAGTGGATTTGTGTTGTGGCATGCTGCAGAAGCTCTTTAGTCTATCCTGTTTCTTTGAGGCTTGGGGAGTTTTTTTTTTTCTTTTCTTTCTATTTTTTTACAGCTTCAGCTTATGTTGGTTTAGTGCGATCTTGTGGCAGTAAGGGTAAGTTTGCGTGTTATTAACCAACCATCTGTAAAAGTGAGGGAAGTCTCCATGTCATATAGATAATTACACCTCAATAGAGATGGGTTGAATTACTGAAGGCAAGAATGACATGCTGAAACCGTTTAGCCAGCAGGCCGAGAAGATATACTGGGTAGGTAAACCATGCTGTGGAGGAGATGTACTTGGTGAGGCAAAAGTGAACTAACACTAATGAACTGACTACCTGAACATACAGGGAAGAAAGAAGTATCCCAAATGGGGAAAAAAAGTGTCCATTTTGTTTTATATTACCTTGTATTAGTTGGATTTCAGGGCAGAGCTGAAGATCTGGATGACCATGAGAAAGTAAATAAAGTGTCCCTGGTGATTCCCGGAAGTACAGTAAAAAAAGTACCTATCATAACATTCCATGTTTGTTGTCCATCTCGCCTTCCTTCTTGCTGGTTGGGTTCAGAGCCAATCCTCGGCTCCGACTCGGACGATTTACTAAAGCTTGAGAGCTTTTACTGGCTCAAGGCTACCCCTTATCCTAACATGCCTAGCATCAGCTACCCAGATCTCGTTTGTAATAGCCCACACTAGACATACAAAGTAAATAATTTTTACTAAGCTGTTATACATCAAGGTAGGAAGGACAGAGGAAAAGACATGTATGGTTAACTAACCTGGTATGTCAGCAGGAAACTCAGCCAGTGTAACCAATAAGGAACTCCTCTCTTCCTTTCAGGAAGGGGGGGGGACGCAAGAAGGAAGGCGAGATGAAGGACAACAAACATGGAACGTTATGGTAGGTATATAACTTCTTTATGTTATGTTGTCCCATCTCGCCTTCATTCTTGTTGGTTGGGACTGTATCCCCAGCACCTGGTTCTTGGGTGGCTCACTGCAACAAACTCTTCAGGACTGTGGAACCAAAGGATGCCCTGTTTCGGCAGACCACATCCAATTTGTAATGAGAGCTAAAGATATGAGGATTTGCCCATGTTGCTGCAGCACAGATTGAATCTAAAGGCAATTTGGCTTGAAAAGCAATAGAGGTGGCTAAGGCCCTGGTTGAATGTCCTCTGGGCCTTTCTAGAAGTGTCTTTTTATGCAAACCATATGAATAAGTGATTGTGTCTGACAGCCATTTTGATAAAGTCACTTTAGGAACTGGATAACCTTGCTTATTGTCAGCAAAGGATATGAACAATTGGTCTGCTTTTCTAAAGTCTTTGGTCTTATGTAAATAAAAACGTAATGGTCTATAATCATCCAATTGTTGTCATCTATAGTCTGCCTTGTTGCCGTAATTGGGGAAGAACACAGGAAGCTCAATGGACTGACTTAATGTATACTCCGAACAAACCTTTGGTAAGAAAGAAGGACTGGTGCTTAGAGAGAGACTGTCTTTGTGAAAAATGAGATACGGCGGGTGAATAGACAAAGCATGTAATTCAGAAACCAGTCAAGCTGAGGTTATAGCAACCAAGAAGAGGGTTTACCAAGAAAGAAACTTCAGGGGGCAAGATGCTGCTGGTTCAAAGGGAGGCAGAACCATTGAAGTTAAAACCAAGTTTAAGTCCTGGGGGGGGGTCTCTTACTGGGGGGCTGTAAAAGTGTTGTACCTTGTAAGAATGCTCTGCACAACTTATGGGACATAATGTTAGAACCCAAGTCTCCTACATGAAAACTGGAGATGGCAGCCAGTTGGACCCTAATAGCAGCTGCAGCTGCCTCTTTTTCGAAGGTTTCGGCCAGAAAGTCAAAAATCTTGTGAACAGGAGCCGTAAAAGGATCAATGTTATTACTCTGGGCTCAATAAAAGAAACTCTTCCATTTGCTAGCATAAATCGTGCTGGTAGTGGGCTTGTGAGAGGACACTAGGATGTGTTGTACTGCCGGGAAAATGTTTGGGAGCCTGGCTAAGGCTGGAAGTGGAGTAACCAAGCAGTTAGCTTGAGTGTTTGAAGAGATGGGTGAAGCCCACCTGACGGATGTTAGAAGGTCCGGAACAGGGTCCTGTATCCAAGGCTCCAGTTGAAGATGATGGCGAAGAAAAGGAAACCATATCTTACGAGGCCAGTAAGGAGCAATGAGAATGAGTTTGCAACCCAACAATTTTGCTTTGGAATGAGAGGGAAAGGCGGAAAAGCATATAGTAGACCCAGAGGCCAATCGTGGACAAGTGCATCCCTGGGTGACTGTCCCGGAGAGTGAACTTGGGCGAAGTAGCTGCTGCATTTGTTGTTTAGGGAAGTGGCAAAAAGATTGCAGCATGACTGGCACCATTTGCAGAAAATCAAGTCCGCAACTTCTTGCTTCAGGGACCACTCGTGAGGCAAGAGGATAGTCCTGCTGAGCCTGTCTGCTATCATGCTGGAGTTTCCAGGAATGTGCATTGCAACAAGAGAATGTTGGGAAGACATCGCCCATTGCCATACTCGAAGCACCTCCCGACACAAGGGGTAAGATCTGGTTCCACCCTGCTTGTTGATGTACTATACCACTGACATATTTGTCAGTCTGGATTGCAGTCCCAGTAGGTAGAGAGTCTTGAAGTGCTTGCAACGCCAGAAGCACCGCTCTCATCTCTAGAACATTGATGTGCAAATGGTACCCGTGAGGTTGCCACGTTCCTTGGACAGTCAGTCTCAGGATAATGCCCCCAACCCTATCTGGGAAGCATCTATGGTCACTGTGGCTACCGGATGGGGGTCTAGAAAGGGTCTGTCCAGAGTCACCTGGAGGGAGACAAGCCACCACAGGAGGACTTTTTTGAAAGATTCCGTGATCAAGATCATGTGACATTGGCAAATCCTGGAAAGACCACTGAACGAAAAGAAGTCACTGTAGAATTCGCATGTGGAAGCATGCTAAAGGAATTAGCATAATAGCTGCAGCCACTGAGCCCAGTACTTGCAAAACTTGTCTTCCTGAACTCTTGACTTCTTTATGAGAAACGAAACATGCTGATGAATGCTTGACACCCTGTCTTGAGGCAATTTTGCTATCATGCATCTTGTGCCCAAATCTGCCCCAATAAAGGTTATAGACTGACAAGGCAACAAGGGCAGATTTTTCATAGTTTATGGTAATGCCTAACTGGGAACAAGTTTGGATTGTATAGTCCTGTGCTCTGATCAGTTGATGCTCGGTGGTAGCAGTGAGGAGCCAGTCATCTAGATATGCAAACACCTGGAATATATGCTGTATATTTCTGTTTAGCTCCTTTAGATGTTTAAACACCTCAGGTGAGCCGTGACCACTGCCATACACTTGGTGAACACCCTGGGGGCTGTGGTGAGACCAAAGGGCAGGGCCATGAACTGATAATGACTGGCTCCCAGCCGGAAGTGTAGGAATCTCCCAGATTGCCTGTCCATTTTTATATGGTAGCACGTGTACTGGAGATCTATGGAGCACATCCAATTGTCCTTACCCAAGAAGGGAAGAGTGGACTGCAGTGCCACCATTTTTTTACCGATTGGTTTAGCTTGCTGAGATCCAAGATTGGTCTCCACTCCCCTGTCTTCTTTGGAACTAAAAAGAACCATGAGTAAGGTCCAGATCCCATTTGGTCTGCTGGGACTTCATGGATGGCTCTTTTTTTCTAGAAATCTTTGAACCTCTAGGATTGCATGATCTCGAAGACTGGGTGGAACATCTAGGATAGAACGTTTGTCCTTTGTGGGGAACTGAGAAAAGGGAATTTTGTAACCTCTGGATATTACCGACAGTACCCATGTTTCTCTCGTGATAGATTGCCAGGCTGCTGGGTACAGTGAGTCTTCCCCCGACTGCCTCCACAGGCGGACAGCCGGGCCTCCCTTCAGGAGTGTTGGAAGGGCCTATCAGAGAAAGTATCTCTGTTGCCCTGCTGTTGTGGACCCCCTCTGCATCGTCTTCCGTTGTTGTTTCCCCCTCTGCCACGGGGAAAAAAATCTCCACGTGTATCAGGTGAAGATCCCTGGGATTTTTGGAACCACATCTTTCCACTCTTCTGACCTTTAGATAGGGTCTAGATGGAGTGGAAAAATGGACTCTCATGGCAGAGAGAATCTGCCATCCTGTTCACAACTGGTGAGAGTCTTATCTGAGGCCCGAACAAGGACAAGCCATCGAATGGGGTGTTGGTAAATGAAGACTTAAAAGGTTCCGCAAATTGACAAAGGCACATCCAGGAGTGTCTGCATAAAGCTACTCCGGTACCTGCTGCTCTACTCGCTCCATCTGCCACATAAGAAATGAGCCTCATGGAGGAGTTAACCACGGAGGTCAAGTTCGCAAGTTGGGAAGCTGCCCTGTTCACAACTCCCTCAACTGTACGATCTTGCAGGGTATCTCCTAGCTCCTTCAGGAGAGCCCTCTGAAGTAGTGTGAAGTGTGGTAAGTAATTCAGTGACCTGAGAGTAAAGGTCGCTGAAGAAAACATACGCTTCCCATACCTGTCCATCATACAAGACTCTTTGTTCGGCAGATGGACAGATGAAGTTTCCGCAAGATCCTTCTTGGTGGCTGCTGCCACCACCATGGCATCAACAGGGACCCCTTTGGATAGGAAAGACTTATCTTCTGGAGCTGTAATAAATTTGTTCGGTTTCCTCATAACTGGTTCCATGGTCTCTGGAGCGCTCCACGTCTTTTGACTCACTACGGACAAAAGTGGGGCGAAAGGCGGAGACACCCACGAGGTGGAGGGTTGAGAACCAAATGCATCCAGGTAGACAGACATCCTCAGAAGGGGTTAGGGCCACCCTACTGTCTAAGGATTTCCAAGATGTCTGAAAATGAGACATCCTCAGAGGGGGACCATGGGGACCCTTCTGACTCATCCACGTCTGTATCCAAAGTGAAAGTCTAGATGCTTCCTCTTAAACGTCTTCTGAGGGGCCTCCTCAGAGTGTTCGGGGGGTGGTTTCGGAAGAAGTGGGGCCACCCACTGGGGCATCCTGGGGCACCAGTTCCCTACGCTTGGCAGGAGGGACAAAGGCTGGCACAGGCACCAAGGGAGAAGGAGCCAATAGAGCAGAGGGTAGAGCAGTCTTAGGAGACAGCACGTTACTCATCACCTCAAAGGTGACATGGTCCCGAGTCAAAGGAGCCGACAGCTCCGAAGAGCCCGGAGGTCTCCTTTGAACCGGGAGCAACGGCTCCAAGGCCAATGCAGGAGCCGAGCTCACATGCGCCGAAGCTCTGAGAGGGAGAGCATAGTCAGACAAGGGTCTGATGCTACTTCCCTCCTCGGAGCCGGCGAGAGAGCTTCGGCGACCAGATCCTTTGACAGACTGAGACATTGAGGAGATCGGAATGGTCGTCAGAACAGATAAGGGAGAAGAAACCGGTGCCAACGGTTCCACCATCACGACCTCCATGCACTCCGGCTCCAAGCTCAAGAGAGTCAGAGGAGAAATCAATGGAGAAGCTGGGAGGGCTGAAGGAGCCAATTACTTATGGGCTGGGCTTGAAAATAATTTAGCCAGTGCCTGTGAATTGAGGAGGCTGTTGACCACTGTCTCCACGTTGTGATCCAAAAACCTGTAGGACCGAGAGGAGTGTGAAGAGGACCGATGACTGCCCGCTCCAGGTTGTAGCAGAGGAGATTGTGGAGCGGAGTGTACCGGCTACAAAGAAGACCACCTTGATCTCTTATGTCACCGGACTGGCTACGAGGACACAGATGAAGCTGCTGGAAACTTAGCTTTGTCGGAGCCAATGCTGGGAGCCAACAGAGCTGAAGGCTTCTCAGTGATTTTTGTCTGCTCTGAACACAGAAACGATGGCTTGGAGTGTTTCTCAGACACGTTGGCTGGCTGAGGACCCTGAGACGAGGAATCTTGAGGATTCTTCAGGAGGCCACATAAAATAAGCTTATTTTTTCTCTCCTGCAGGACTCTGGAACTGAAAGCGTGGCAGATGGGGCAAGAGTCCTGCAGATGAACAGCCCCTAAACAATAAACGCAACTCATGTGCCCATCCATAAGGGACGTTTTTTGGCAATATGAGTCACATTTTTTAAACCCAGAGGGTTTCGACTCTTTAGACATAGTAACTCTACTCAGGAAAAAATTCACAGAAAAAAACAGAAACTATTACTAACAGCACACAAGTGATAGCAAACAGGATGACAACAAAAGAAAGAACCTTGTGTATATATATATATATATATATATATATATATATATAGAGAGAGAGAGAGAGAGAGAGTTTTTTTTTTTTTTTTAAAGAGAAGAAAGAAAGAAGGGGGAGAGACTCTAACTTAAACTGTGACTCCTCCGATGGGAGAGCCTCTAACTTAAACAGCAATCCCAGAAAAAGGGTGAGGAAAGGGAAGAACCCTCTAACTTAAACAGGCTCTAAGGGGAAAGCAAGGCCTGAAGAGAAAATCAACGGCCAAAAACCACCACAACAAGCAGAAAAAGGGGTCGTTAGACTAACGGGGGATGAAATACACTAACGAGTCACTATAACCACTAAATATTAGAAAAAGTAGCGATAAATAGAAAAAAGCACAAAGTACTTAGCTTTAGCCAGTAGTAGCAATCTCGACGCTGCAAGCGACAAACGAGCTCTGGGTAGCTGCCACTAGGCATGTTGGGATAAGGGGTAGCCTCGAGCTAGTAGTAAACTGGCCGAGCCAGAGCAGAGGATCGGCTCTGAACCCAAACAGGAAAAACGAAGGCAAGATGGGACAACGTAACATCCACATGTTTAATTGAAGGAGTTGAAGGTCTGTGACAGGTCTGCCAGACATTTGAGTCAACAGGGTACTGAAGGGGCTTCAGATGTACGACCTTCAGAAAGAGAAAGCCACTGCAGAGGGAATCAAACTTATCAAAAGCTAAACAAGAAGTATGAGAATTACTCTGAATTTGCTCTAGGCTTTCTTGATGAGCTTTGGTACAAGAAAGCATGGTAATAAAGTGTAAAGGAGTACTTGGGAGCAGTTTTTGGACAAAAGCATGTCTGGAACATTCTCCATGAGGTTGGATCAGGAACACAAAATGCTACAGTTGGTGCTGATCAGGGATGCAATGAGTCACAACAAGGCTTCCTCTAGTAAAAAAAAGACTTTCCATGTCACTGACAGGTTACATGACCACTTGTGTGCCATCAAGAAGCAATGAATGAGCCTATCCCTGGAGACTTCAGCTGCTTAATATCACTTATCATCAGAAAGTAAAGAGTTGGCATAGCCCAACCCCATACCCTTGTCATTTTTTTTACCCTGCATGTTCAAGTACCATACCACAGATGTATCTTGGGTGTAAAAAGTAATTATATCATGTGGAAGAGAGTCCTAAAAGGCTTGCAGAGCAAGCAGCACTGCCTTCATCTCTAGAATACTGATGTGCAGACTGGTCCTCCACTGGGAAAATACTCTATGGTCTGTAGCCTTTAACAATGCTTCCCATCATCCTGGAGTAGAAATACCCACAGTGACAACTACTACAGGAGAGGAGATGTGGAATGGGCTAACCAGAGAAGGATCGAGTAGAAAGCCACCAACACAAATATGACTTGCACATCCTGAAGATTTTGAGTTGAAAAGACAACAGATTTATTTAAGTCCACTACACAATCCTCTTGCAAAACCAGGCATGGTTACTGATATCAGATCTAGTGTCTTTTAAATAAAGTGCTGTTTGTGACAGTCTGACACTGTAGAAAGTACGACACAGTGGAATAAAATGGAGGAATTATGTCTACAAGAAATATGCCTTGCAGGAAAGAACATTCAGAGTGTATCTAATGAATGTGAAAATCTGTGATGGCTTCCTATGGGAGGGATCTTTCTGTCTTCACCATAACTCTCCAGGGATTAAAACAAATAACTAAAGAAAAGATTCCTATGCTGACTGCCTTTCTTTAAGAATTTACTTTAGTGCTGCACTATTTTGAATCAGCTGATTGCCTGGAAATGGAAGAAAATGAGGCTTACTTAGTGTGAAGAAGGTAATCGCACAGTCTCCTGATATCACAGCCTGAACTCACCTGCCCTGCATGATGGCGAGTCATGCAGCAAAGTGGACGAATGACTAAAACCTGGCTGCCTGCAAAGATAGGTGGGCAAGGCCTCAAGGATTAAGCTGCTATCCCCAAGTCAGACAACTGTGATATCCCCTTTTTATGCAGATTATTTTTGCCTTTAGGCCAGCATCCATTCTAAAAGTTACCATGGCCCCATTGCTTCTGCCCATACCTGTGATTTGCTGATGCTGTGGCCCTGCCAGTACAAGTGGCCTGGACTCTTCTAAGATGGAGAAAAGGGGTGAAATCTGAAATTTCACACCAACAGCAATGGATACATTCTTCTCATCTTTATCAATATCCTCCACTGTTTTCTTATTTTTTGGTCAGAGTATGGGAAATCCATTAGATTGGGCTTTAAGGAGGGACATCTAAGAATCATGAGGAAAATCAGTGAGCCAGACACAGTTAAGCATGACACTGGACAGCTATACCAGTGATTGCAGCCCTAACAGAACCTTCTATGGAGTTGTGTGCACCGAGTGTATGGTGAGGTTTAAACAAAGATAGCATCCTACTATCTGCGACTGCAACATGGGCTCAAGATCACCCAACAAACCTACCAACAAATTGGGTACCTCAGCTACAATCTCTCACTGTAAGTTAAACACGTGGAATGGTGAATCTAGAGGAAGTGTAAACTTGCTCCCCAAATCTACCCATTCTGCTAAGCTCTCTACCAGCAGACAGTGAAACAGGGCAATGTGGAGAAGCAGACTTTTTAAGAATTGCCCCAGTGTCTAAAGAATTGATCACAGAAATCTGAACCCGGCAAGTGCAATCCTTGTAAGGCAATAAGATTCTGTCTGGCCAATCTCAGCCTATGTGGTAATATCTATACCATGCACACACCATCAAGACTTACTGCGTACATATTTTACACACAAACACATACACTTATGTTCAGTGTTACTGTATACAAACTCAGAGCGTACTAGTGTTGTTTAAGAATTTGCCAAGGGAAAAGCCAGAGTCAAAGTCAATTTTATTTATTTATTTATATATTTTTTACCAAGTGTCAAATGACTTCTTAAAGAGCTCCAAACTCTCAACATTTGTAATATACATCAGTAAGGTATTCCATAGTGTACCAGCCCTGAAATGGAAACATGAACTCTGGGTCAAGATTCTTGACTGAAGTAACATTACAAACAGGCTGCTATATACATACATACCACACACGCACAAAAAACATAAATACACATACATTTTTCACTTATTACCGGGAAAGTCCGACTGGACATGGGACCTTTTCCAGCGGAAGCCCGATGAGAAAAGCGCCACAAATAACATTTACACACACAATAATAGTCTTCAATTTGAATTCACACAGTACAGTACATTAATGGCAAGTATCACTATTTAACATATGACAAAATTATGTATAGCACCAACAATTTAAAATATTACTTTCAGCAGAGAGCAGTTATTGCACTTTAATAGCTGTCAATAAGTAAAGCAGGGGTAAGAAATGGGTAGGTATAGTTGTAAGAGATGTGAGGAGAGGAGAAGTATGGGACGAAGGTGTGATTGCCAAGTACAGAAATTAGGAGATAAAGTGAGAGAAGGGAGGGATACTGGAATTAAACTGGATTGTCGCAGTTACAGAGCCATGAGTTTAACAAATGTTATTAAGGGCTTTTTAAATTTATGTATGGAAGTTATAGCTGTGACAACAGAGGGATGTTTATTCCTCTGTTTGTCTATTGCGTTAGAGTAGAGGGATGAACCTGCGTTATTATTATCTTTAATTAACTTGAAAAGACGTTTGTTAGTGGAGCAGAGGTTTCTGGTACAGGAGTACAGAATTATCAGGTCGTGTAGTGAAGGGTTTTTCTCAGGATGAAGCAGAATTTTATTTGATAGGGAAAGTTGATTATATAGAAGTAGGTGAGGAAGTTCAAGCCAGTTAAGTTGCTTGAGAGCTGGACAGCGGTGTGATCTGCAAGTACTACTGGTGGCAAAGTTGGCGATTTTGTTATAACAGGCTTCTAGCTTGGTTAAATCAGATTTTCTAAGGTTGATGAGGATTGGAGAGGAATATAGTAGTGTAGAGATGAGATGTGTGCATGCAATAGTGGCCCTAGCAGTGTTTGTTAAGAACTATTTATTTCTATACAGAATACCTATTTTTTATGGACGTTTTTATGATGACAAGAGATATTGATAACGAATTTCATGTTACCGTCAATTACAATCCCAAGAAGCTTTGTGTACAGGAGCAATGACAGTTTTGTTACTGGATATGATGCTAAATGAGAGGTCATTAAACAACAGATGTCTGGGAATGGAGCCTTGTGGAGTCCCTACGGTTATTGGGAGCAGAGGTACCACTTTTTAATAAATGGTCAGCATATCACTAGGATGACGTACAAAACATGCACCCTTGACATGTCGAATCTTCATTATATAATACAAACAATACATCAACACTCAGTACATTAAAAAATGAAACAAATTTCCTTTTACAGTGCATCACCCATAACCCGACCACATTCAGCTCAAATTTGTCTGAATAGTTGGAGTGCTTTGGGAAGTTTTTTTTTTTTATATAGCGAACATGAATGCTAGGGTTAGGGTTAGTTAGCACACAATACTAAACTGGGCAGCGGGGCTCTGCCACTACACAAGACAGTTTGGTCATTCAGCTCATGAACACACACAAAATTTATTCCCTAACCTAATTCTGACCCTAAACACTTACAATTGCACACACACACACCTCTTCTACACTTCTAACTTACCTTTTTCAGCAAAGTAAGCATCTGACAAAATGTCCATTCATGTCTTTTATACATAAATTATAAACACACACACAAGCATGCAAGAATGCAAGCATTACGCAATTAAAAATTCATTCATTTCAAAATTTTCTTGTCATTGCAGTCTTTATGTCAGATGTTTTAGTCTATCATTAATGTGCAAGTGAATTAACCATATTTGTTTATTTCTGAACAGAGAAAATGTACTCCTAATTGTACCTCTGACTGAAACATATGAATCTCACAGGTGATCCCAGCAGCTACCCCTCACTTTAACCTACCCCCTTCCCTTTCACTTTGACCTAAAAATTTCCTGAAATGTTTTCCATTTGCTGTTTTTGCCCCCACTGTCTGTCTTTCATTAGCCCCCTCACAACCAATTGCACCATTCATTCATCACTGAGGTAAGAGTAGACCGGGACAAGCCATCATTCAGGTAAACAGCAGGGTGGTTCAGCTTTTTGCTTCCTGAATCTAACTGCAGACACCCACTTCACTAACCTTTGGGGAAGTTATGCAATGAGCACTGATGGTGAAGGCCACCCCCATTACTTCTGTAAGAATACCACTGCTCTCAAATTTCCTACTGCTGACAAACAAGCAACTGATGTTTTCATTTTCAGTTTAAAAAGCATGGCTGACTCACTGTTTCTTTTTCAGTCTGCTTCTATGAAATGGATCAGTGGCCAAATACCCTATGTTATATAAGAAGTGCTTGAAGACTGCTGGACAAGGACAAATGAGGATGATATGTATACACTCACTGGTCATTACTTGCAGAAATTTTCTTTTCTCTGTGTGTGGTTGGGTGCAGCATATCTGAGTCATTGGCATGACTTCATGATATACAGCAGCGTAAAAAATCCAATGCCTACTGACTGCATAGCGGCAAGCAAACTAGGCAGTCAACAAAAAATGTTAAACATACAAAGACTATTGAGTAATCTTGCTAAGAGTCACTATACCAGTTTGACAACTTAAAATGGTCTGCCGTCCAGACCTTTGGTATTTTAGCTAAGTTTGTTGAATCAGAGTTTTATGCATCTCATTCATACCTCTCAATTGTTCGCAGAATGTCCAGATTGTTTCATATATGCCTCATATTTTAGTCCGTTTCTTATAAAACTGTGGTTTTCTTGCACACTGCTGGTAAATCATTGACGGTTGAATTCAGAAAATAATGACAGACTTTGAGTTTCAAACTCCATACCCTTCAGAAAATGCAAAATCTGTTATTCTATCAATTTTTAAATATTGCTCTTTCAAAAACTTAGAAAAGTGCCCCTATTTTTAGGCCTTTGCCCTCACTTTACTTCTGGCTTTGTCCAGGATTTTTTGCTCTAAGAGTCTGACAGTTATGATCTCAAATGCCAGATGGAACATGATGAGCAAAGTACCAACATCCAGAAATTGTTTAGTTAACCTACTCTGAGGCACGCATGCAATGTCTTAATGAACTACTAACACTAACTGCTGTTTACATAAAGTTACACAAAGTCTGCCAAGTGTTTTGAGCTCTTACGAGTTAAGTACGCTACAGAGTAGTGTGCTCAGAGTTTGTATACCACATCAGGTCATTCACATCGCCATGCTTTGCCAATAGAGACAGTTATTGACTACCGTATGACGCAAGCATTTACACAGATTAAGACATTCAAAAAACAGTCTGGAAATGGGGTAAAACATCATAATTTCTGATAGCGATATTGCCAGATGGTCTGCAGAATCA
Source organism: Protopterus annectens (assembly GCF_019279795.1). NCBI lineage: Eukaryota > Metazoa > Chordata > Ceratodontiformes > Protopteridae > Protopterus > Protopterus annectens. Next base: position 208,976,141 of record NC_056744.1, on the reverse strand, counting down.
GCTAGATTTGGCTGCTACTTAAAAAATGTTATCTAAGTGGGAATTTGTGGAGCTAAGTCCCACTGGATGCAAAAAAAAGACATCAGTCTTCACACATTAAAAGTAAGAAAAGATCCATTTTGAAGAACAACTTTTTTCCCTTCAGATGTGTTAACTGAGACTATGATTTCAAACAATGGAAATCAAACTTTGTTAAATTTGTTACAGGTACCAAGATTCACACACTTGCACTGCCTCTGAATCCGGCAATTCTCCTGCAACCTCAGACATCACCAGACTGGTAAGAAAAAGCAGCTATGGCATGCTCACAAAGACGCTTGTAATAACCAGAATCTGACTGCTTAATCACTGAATGTAGAGAAAGGATGCCTGCACTTCCTGAGGTAATCTGCTGAATTTCTAACAGATATGAAAAACAATTAATCATGTCTAATGAGGCTGTTCCCACACCTTGTTCAATCAGTTTCTGCTAACATTTTGGATAACATTTTCATAACCGTGATTAATGACAAAAATGAGTCTCCAGTATCTTTTTTATGAATTTCAATAGTGGTGCAATCAAGGCTTCAGATACTGTTAGATAAGATATTATTTATCAAGGAGTATAAAAATTCTCTATACGCTGAAGGGATACCAAATCCACATAACAAATTTTATAGAAGGTACTTGTAATGCCCTTCAGCACTAAAGCTGTGTATGATGCTAATGCCTTAGAGGCCTTATCACAGTTTTACATTAGAAAACCAGACATGCCTTGATGTTTCTACAGACAGCAGATGGGCAGTGCAGCACAATATTGCTCCATCAGCACAGATAAATCTATGCAGTACTACTATTTACTGTGTTAATTGTCTGAAGACAGAAATTCCTCATTGGTAAGAAACTTACATAAAACAGTCTATCGGCCTGACAGAAAGCCAGCTCCTCTGAAAAAAAAAATAGTACAAAAATGCAAACGACAGTTCTGCATGGTAGACCTGATGGAATACATGATATTGTGTAACTGTGGGGGGTAAATTAATGTGTCAGCCAGCAATATTTTCATCGTAAGTTATTTATACTAAAGAATGTCAGACCGTCACAATAAAAGTGTGTCTCAGAAAAATGTTCAATATGACTGGGTGAGGTACGGATGTCTGATAACCCACTAGAGACCACTCCTTAGTTTAGCTGTAGATTTCACTGCACTCATGAACAGCTTGTCTGCAAATGAAATGACTACGACTACACTTGCATATCACAAGTACTCCAAAAGAATGTCACTATGCCTGTGCCACTACAGGTTTTTGCCCGACATCTGTAACTCCTGCCCACCTGGACAAATGAAACATATGGTATTTACAAATGAATGAAATCGTACTCACATAAACTACAAAAAAAGTCAAATAATTAAAAAAAAAATCAGCATGTACAACTGGGTAAAAAAGAAGATTAGACTGGCAAAGCACCAGAGAAAGATGCTTTCCAAATAAATGTTAATAGTGTAACAGAACAGTCAATAGCAGATAGTGGGGTGAAAACTTAGAATAGTGGATATACTGTTGCAGTACTATTTATGAAACATGTGGAAACAGTCTGATCAGACTCCCAAAGTTTAAAATTCCTTCCCAGCAGGCTTATCCCCTTCCTCCAACCTCAAAATTCGGATCAACACAGAGGTTTTTTTTTTTTTTTTGGTTGGGGGGGGGTTGAGATCCAGTAGAAGCTAGCACCAGCATAAGTTCCTGAGACAACTGCCTATCCTGGGTCAAAACTGGACATTCTGGGCTACAAGCAGCCTCCTGACCAGCAGACTTTCTACTACAGTACAAACATGCAGCCCTTAAACAGATTTACAGTACAGACTTACAGCATGTCCACTGTAACATTTAACACAGTAAGTAATTCATAAGGAATACATACAAGTAAAACAAAACCAACAAAAATGGGACTTACAGCATGTCCACTGTAACATTTAACACAGTAAGTAATTCATAAGGAATAAATACAAGTAAAACAAAACCAACAAAAATGGGAGTGCCATTTTAAAGAAGTGAAAATGTGAGAAAAGACAAAACTATTATGAACAGCTGCACTGATTGCACAGACATTGGGAAACAAAAAAACCACCATGTAGGGTGGAGGAAATGACTCTTCTTTTTCAGGACTCTGGCATTTTCACTGATTAAAAATACCCAATTAATATCAGATCAGCAGGGTACTACCAATGTCTACAGAAAGCAAAGATCAGAAAAAGCAGTTATGGATATTACCAGAAAACTAGACACTGCAGGTCCATTAAGAAGCAGAATATAAGAAATGTAAACCAACAAATATTGACCACTGAAAAATAAATATAAGAACAATTAATAGTCCCCTCGGTCCATTATAAAAGATGGGGTATATATAACAATTGACTGAGCACCCCCTAGTATCAACACAGAATTCCACAAATGCATGCTGTTAAAGAAACACAACTAACACTTAAATGAACACAGCTGGTAGGTCTATTGGTCCAATGATTACAGCAAATGACAGACCTGAACATTTCCACTGCAACAACTGATGACAGAACTGAACTATTTACTTGAATAGCTTATTTTTACAAACTACAGAAATGAAACCAAAACCAGGCTCTCTGCTGATAGCTGTGATGAAGCATTAACCAGTGTATAAAGCTATGCACTGCCCTTGCCCGATACATTTCACTTTCTCAAATTCAACTTTCAAAGTGAAGAATGAGCCAACAACTGATGAGAACGAATGAAACATACCACACATAAAACCTTAGGTGCAAAATAATTCTCAGCACAGAAGAAAGTCACCAATGCAGTAGAGATCTGCAAATGGTAAATATATTGCTGGCCCACAAATTAACAGATATCAGGGGACAATTTATACTAACAATGGAAAAATCATACTTAAAACAAACAAAAGACTTGGGAGAAATTAAACTGGGAAAAAGACAGCTTACAAAGACATTACAACAAGGTGGAATCCAAAATGATGCAGTCTGAAATAAGAATCAAAAACTAGCAATGTGCCATTGCTAAAAGGTAGTCTGTACTACTGATGGATTACAGCAGTATGTATGGAAGGTGGGAGGAAGGAACAGTTTAAACAGTTCAAAAACTGTGGGAAATTAATTTATGTTTCTTCGTTCTACATCTGTACTCAGACTGTTTTCTCCACTACTTGGCACAACAATTTGTCTCATGTTGAACAAATATGTGCATTGTTTTCAAAGATTGACAGAATCAGAAATGCTTCTTAATGATTATATTTATCTGCATTACTGCTTTTGATGTGCATCTGACAAATTATAACCCTAAATGACAGACAAGTGAGCTGGTAATCACATTTCTACAAATTTGCTATTTTATTCATTCACGTAACATGTGTTAAATGGAAAAGTGAACTGGTCCCTTTTCAGCCATGACCCAGGCCATCTGGCAAAGACAGTTTGAATATACAATTACTATTCAAAAACTGCTAGGCAATCAATTGCATGGTAGGAAAATTGTGTACATGAAAATAAAATAAAAGTCAGGCTACTAAAACAGGGATTCCTACAGTGAATGCAGCAATTACTACTGTATAAAACTGGAGTAAAACTAAATACTTAAATACTGTAAAGAACTAAAGTATCTTCTACTAAGATAAATTTGGACAGGAGGAAAACAATGCAACAGTGAAACCATTTTGCCAAAAATCACAAACATAAAACAGATATATGAATTAGTTATAAAGGATGAAACACGGTTGTGTAAGTAAATATATCACAACACTAGATGTTCGAATGATCACTGCTACAGTAGCCTTAATTATATGAGTTGCATCCTGCCAGGGATAGAACAGCCAGACAACTACCAAAGCTTTAGGCCACCTTCCACGTGCCCAGACTGTCAGGCAGCTTGAACTGATCCGACTAAAAAAGACAAGTTTAGGTGCAAAGCCCTTCAAAGCATTTTGCATTCAGCTACTGCAAATTTGGGGATGCAGTTGACTCAGCCTAGGCTGTCTATAGAACAAAACTATTAACTTTCAATATTCTTTACTGATGGAATGGTTGGTAAATGTCTGAAAGAATTCAAGGAAAGTAAAACTGCCAACTTTCTGGATGATGGAGAAAAACTGTACGTAAACTGAAGAAAAGATTTCATAACTTGAAATAAAGAAAATATGGTATAAAATAATGCAGAAATATGTAATATTTTCTAGAAACAGAAAATGAATGCTATTTGTTGTCTGTCAGTGATAGGTTCAACAGACCCCTTTAATGACAGCAGTAAATATGCCATGGAGCTTGATGTGCCAGAAGTTGACATCATAACTTCTAATTGTTCTGCATCTCAATCTGGGAACTAAAGATCATGTACATTTTGTAATCTAGCATAAATCATATGCCACTGACTACTTAGCATGTGACTTGGATGTGCTGTACTACGTAGCCATGGTATACACCGCTATAAGAAAAACAGAAAGCTAAACCCAAGGGGTTGGGGGGCACAGCACTGGACTCCTATGTAACACCTCCGCAGACCACCTGATGTCAGAACAATATGCTGACAGACGCAAAATTTACAAGTCAACACAAATACTACAGCATGTAAACGCACGGCTGTGACCTAAAATTGTGTAAGTTATGCAAACTGTTCCTCACTGGGCTGCTTAGCAAGCAAGTCTTTTAGCCTTATATATATATTTTTTGTCAAATATTCACTTTCAAGCATAAGTGAGGCAGACAGGCCACCAGACAAGCATTAAAACACCACCATGCCAATATGATATACACAGTCAATGCACACTGTCACAGGTGACTACTGTATGTTGCGTTTGGAAATGCTCCTTATGTCTTTCCTTCACCTAACACACTAATACAAATTTAATATGCAACATCCTTTCTTACAAAAGCAACAGCTTTACAGTTTTCTATTAGTTTCCACCCAGACATCCAAATGCATTGCTTTGTTGACAGAAAGAAGTTGTGCATATCAAGTCAATCTAAATTTGCAACAATCTGCTGAGCAGTTATGTTACCTTCCTTGCTTGTATTTTGCCTTTCAGCTGCTTTAACCATTCAATTTCCTCTACAGACTCGCATGCCACAATTCAAGGGGTAGGGCGGCATTTCACACATCTTTCAAGTATCAGGTGAATACTTTTCTCCATACCTGAAAACAAGTTCCCATAATCTGTCAGCTGTGTCCCTGTTGCTGGGAAAGGAAGCCCTGGGTTGAGTGAAATTGATGCATCCACCACTGAAGCTCTAGCTTGAGACCGGGAACGAAAGGTACCAAGAAGTCCAGGGCACCACAGTGTTGGAGCCACACTGACTTGACGTACCACTGATGCTTTCTCATATGAAGCCTGGCAAGAGGGAGCATGGGAATGGTGGAAACCATGTACCCAAAAACCCTGAAAACAAACGCCAGAGGAAAAAGGGACTGAAAAAAGGCAACGAGAGAAAGAGCCTTGGCACAGGCAGGGATGCCAGCATGGAAACTGTTTGAATCCTGCAACTGAAGAAAATGATATCCTGGAAAGGAGTAGAACTGATTTTTGGAAGTTTACGGTGAACCCCAAACTCAATAATAGTGAAATAGTGAACTTGAGATCCTGCAGCAGAGTGTTGGGGGAATGAGCTTGAATAAGCAGATCTAGACGGGGAAATGCTTAAGGGCAAAGCAAAGAACTGAAAATGGAAAGGGGTTGAGAGAGAAATGTAAACATTTCCTGAAGAGAAGATGGATGGAGATGTAAAGGTATGCATCCTTGAGATCCAGAGAGATCAGAAAGGCCTGAGGTAAAAAAACAGAGATAACACCCAAAAGGAAGGAATCTTGAGAAAGGGGGTCAGCCAAGAAAGAACCAGAATTAGTCACCGAGTTGCAATCTCCTTTCATGGGACCAGAAATATCCTGGACTAAAATCCCTTCCCCATCTGGGCAGGAGGCACTGCCTGAATCATGCCCAGAGCCAAAAGAGAATGAAGAACCTCTGGAAATGAGACAGCTGTTGCCAAGGAGGTTGTGAAATGCCTAAAAAGGCAGGAAGGGATTTCCAAACCATGAAGTATCCCTGAGAGAGAATGGACAGAACCCAAGAGTCTGAAGTTATCTGAAGCCAATTTGGAAGAAAGAGGGACAACAGAACCTTCTGGCTTATCCTGGAAAAGAGGTTTCTGGGAGGCCTTGGTCTAAGCAGACTTAGCTGGAGGCACATGACTAGAATCCTTCTTGCCCTTGGGACAAGGGCAAGATCGCCTAACAAAAGCAGACTTGGAGAGATAATTCCTCTGAAATTTGGGAGCAAGAAAAACAAAATGGTTTCAACTTCTATTAAAGTTTTATGTTTGCCCTGGAAAGACTTGAAAAGTTCAGCTGCAGCAGATCCAAAAAGGTTTTTACTGTCCAAAGTAGCATCTAAATCTTTGGCCTAATATCATCAAGCAAAACCTGAAGACGAGCCAAAAATAACATCTCATAACTGAGCCAAAGTTAGCAGCCCTGAAAGAGGCATCGGCTGCATCAGAGCTACATTATCACTGAATGATAGGCAACTTGAGAAGTCCAGACTAGCAAGGAAAGAGCTCAAGCCTTCACCTCAGAGTCAGGAAGGTCAGAAACCACCTTTGAAACCCGAGAAAGGAGGGCCAAGATATATCTAGTCATACAAGTCTGGTAGCTCATGGCCCTAAAGGATAAAGTGGCAGCAGTGTAAACTTTTTTTGCCCGGCCTTTCCATATACCTAGTATCCTTATCAGAAGGCAATATTTTGGTAGAGGGCAATAATTTGGTGAGCTTATCAGATGGGACTGACACTGCAGACGAGTCAGCAGAAGGGCATCTGTAAAGAAATTTGCACTCCTCAGTAACTTTATAGAATCTATCTGACTTAAGTGCATGGAGCTGAGAGTTGGGGGGGGGGGGGATTTGGACAATCCTCCTCCTCCAAACTGTAGTCCAGCGAGAAGGAATTTGGGAAGAGTAAGCCAAATAAGCTTCCCATGAGTCCAGGTCCTCATCTGAGGAATTCAACTCCCTGGGTCTTGTAAATGGAGTGGAAGACCAGGGAGAAGCAGGCACAGAGACCCCCTGAGGAGGCTTCAAGGCCATCAACACATTAAATAAACCCCGAGTGAAATCCGGCCATTCATGTTGGGGATCCTTAACAACAGGGGGAATATGCTTTGTTTTTTGCTTCTTTTTCTGTGGGATGTCTGCACAAAACATGCTCATAGGGTCAGACTCCTGTCGAGATTTGAAAACTGTCTCAGGAATCTCCTCCTGAACTAGGATTTGAGGAATCTACCTTGATCCTTTGGAAATAATTAGCTAAGGTTACCTCTCAACATCAGGCACAGAGATTTGAAAAGCCTCTGAGGACGTGTGAGAAGCCGGATCCATGCCAACCTCCAACAGGGTCATGGCAGAGGAATCCAAGACAACCTCTGAGCTTTCACCAGCCTCGAGAAAGAGAGAGATGGCCAGGGGAGGCTGGATAGCAGCAAGATGATACATAACTTTCCAATACAGCACCCTCAGCCAACAACCTCTGATGTTGGCTCGTTCGGCATATGGACAAAGATGAGAGAACTGCGTAGGGTCTTGGGCACAAAGGTCTGTCAGATGGAGCACTTAAGAGTATTGCATATAAGCATGGAAAGCTCCCATAAAGAAGAGACACTGGTCATGATGGTCTTTATTGGGGAATCTGCCTCCCACACTTACATTTTTCCTTTCTGGATTACATGAACACAATAACAAAAAATAAATAAATAAATAAATTGTAATCTCTCTTCTGCACATCAGAAACCTGCCTCGATTCTCATTCAAAATGCTGCATTATTTTTATGATGGTTTCCTCAAAGAAGATTTCCTCAACATGTGAGTCAAGTGATAAGGTGTTTTCATTCATCTGAGACCATCTGGCCTGGGGAATGAATATGAGATGAATACGCTAGAGAGTGTTCATCGGAATCACTATCTTCCTCCAAATCAGAAGAGGATTTATGGTGTCTATTCTGAGTGAGGGAAGGAAGAAATTAAACAGAAAGGAATGAGGTTTGAGAGACAAAATGTTCTTATATAGGCTCTGCAAAAATTCCATCTATTCCCTTTCTTGAAACATCGGAGATGGAGAAACATTCTTGGACCTTTGTTTCTTTTTTTAATGAGTGAGGTTTGTCTTTACAAAATGAGGCTGATCTGATCCCTGGCACACCTCAATCAGAGAGGCACCTCTTCCCTAACGAGGATTTTAGGTATGACTTCTACCCCTCAAAAATGCTGAGCCTTAGTTCCCCCTTCCCAACCTTATCTGTATGATCAGTCATAAGGAACACGCAAGAATCAGACACCATACCTGTGCATGGCAGAGTCGCAGAAGCAGGAACTTGAGAAGTGATGGGACATATCATGGGTTCCTGTAATACCTTACATGGGTACACCAGATTCAGCAGACGCTGGTTCAGGCATAGGCCTTTGAAATTTTTTCAGACTGAGTAGGATGTCTGATGCAGAGTTCTGGATTAGGAAAGGTGCTCAGGGTTTCTTAACAGGCATTTAGCAAGTAAAGACATGTATGTAGGGTTTTTGGTACAAACGAATGACAAATTTGGCAATTCTAATAGCTATGTTCAGCCCCAACACAAAGCAAGCACTTAAGAGTGGAGGTCCTTATAAGGAATCTGCCTATCACATACTTCCCTCTCTTAGCTGACAACTAACAGATTTAAACAGCAAAGAACAAGAAATAAAAAGGGAAAGGTAACACCAGTGAACACACAAAGAAAAAGACTGATGGGTTCCAGACCTGCATTCGGACTTGCAATGAGACAGTCAGAAGATTTCATGCTTATATATCTGTTTATATACCCTTATCCTCACTGGTTTAGGCCATGCATCGGACATATGGGTCGATGAAAGGTAGGCGTTGTCACCCTGGCTGGATGTCAGGTTACCCCGACAAAATAACCCCTAACAGTATACTTGAAAGAAAGATTTCCTGTGTTACCTGGGCTAAAAGGGAGTCATCACCAGTATTTTTGGGGAGTCCTTCTAGACTTTTGTAAGAACTCTTGGTATTAATAGAAAGGGTGGAAAGTTTGCAGAAACATTCCCATCCATGGGAATGAAAAGGCATCTGTCATCCAAGCCTGTTTGCAAGGAGTCCCAAAGCAGAATTTCTTTAACTCTCTAGAAAAGAGGCAAACAGATCTAAATTAGGTGCTCCTGGTCCTGCTTAGGTTGTCTGCAGCAATGTTTTACCCTGACGAAATGTATGAAGCCTGCACAGTCAAACTGAGTTGAGCTGCTACCTCTCAGGCTATCACAGCAAATCTGCAAAGGGAGTAAGATTGGATAGCTCCTTGTTTGTTATGTACTACATCACTGTGGCATTGTCTATAATAACTTACAGAGGTCCTGGATACCAGAGATATTTCAAGGCTTTGAAAGCATTTACTACCATCATAATCTCTGACATTAGTGTGCTGTCTGTCCGTCCTGTTTATGTCACATACCTTGCATTCCTTTTGACACCCCCCCATACAAATTCAGAAAAGTACAGTTATGTACACTTACCATAAATGTAGATGTTAGAGTGTATTCACTGTTGCAGTCATTACATTTGGGGGTTATCTGCCTGCAGGTAGTCCTCAGCCGGCCTGAATATCAAAGTCTTGGGTCCTGCATCGGATGCTGTCTTTCTTTCCATGAAGTCAGGTTGTCAGGGGTATAAAGCATGCAGCCGACACCATTACATCAATTTTTCTTGCCCCAGATGTCAGGTGCCCCCATAATGGGAAGCAGTTATATATATATAAGGTTACACCTCCAACAAAAAAGCAAATACACCAGAAAGCTGAAATACACTAAACAAGAAGAAAGGTATAGCCAAGTAAAGTCAGGGGGCTGGAGGGAGGGTACCCAAGACTGCAGCAGTCAATACACTCGAACATCTACATTTATGGTAAGTGTACACAACTGTACTATGTTCTTCATGTTTCACTATTGCAGTCATTACATTTGGGTAGATTCCCAAAGCTAAGACAGGGAGGAGGCAGTTAGAGAGCATTAGGACTAGCTATTAAGCCCTGCAAGACTGCAGTGGCAAAACCAGCTCTGGATTTAAAAAAATAGCAGCTTCTAGGATGTCCCTGGTGGGGACACCTCTGAGAAAGGCTGTAGAGGTAGATGCAGCCCTGGTGGAATGTGATCTTATCCCCTGTGGGGTAGGTTTTCCATGGTGCTTATCGCAGAAATGAATGCAATGGCGTATCCACTTAGAAATGGTTTGCTTTGAAATGGCCTTCCCCTCTGCCCCAGCAGCAAAGGCAACCAACAGTTCAGTTTTTCTGAGAGGCTTAGTCCTGTCCAAATAAAATCTAAGTTGTCTGTGCACGTTCAAAGAGTGCAGAATTTGTTCTCCTTTGTTCTGTGGATTAGGAAAGAAGGTTGGCAAATGAATGGACTGATTAAGGGTCCTGAGGGACACCCTAACTGCATGGAAGATGATGAAGGGCTCCACTGCCATGAGGGGCTGTAATTCAGACACTCTTCTTGCTGAAGTGATGGCTAGAAGGAAGGCTGTTTTCCAAGAAAGGAATTTCAACTCTGCAGTTGCAGCTGGCTCAAAAGGAGCTAGAGTGATCTTTTCCAATACAAAATTAAGGTCCCAAGCTGGAGTAGGGGCACTCCTGGGTGGTCTTAAATTTTTGGCCTCTCTGAGGAATTGTTTCAGCAGGGGGTGAGGGCAGAGTGGTGGCTCAGTATTATAATGTGCTGAAATGGTTGAGGCATGAATTTTAATTGATGAGAAGGAACGGCCCTTGTGAAGCATCTCTGTTAAGTATTGAAAAATATGCAGTAAGCTGGGCACCGTTGTGCCCATTCCCCGAGTCTGGCTCCAGGAACAGTATCTTTTCCACTTTTCAGCATAGGATTTTCTAGTACTAAGCCTCCTTGTCTCCAGAATGACATCTAGCACCTGCGAGGGATGCAATTGGAGAGCTCAGGTAATTAGCCAGGTTGCAAGGTTCAGTGTTTGAAGCTGGAGGGTGCAGAATCTGGCCTTCCTGCTAAGACAGCAGGGAAGGGGTCTGAGGCAGATGCCATGGTTCCAGCAGTGACATACTGCGCAAGAGGGGGGTACCAGTGCTGGCATGGCCAGTCTGGAGCAATCAGTATTGCCCTTGGTTTGTCCTGTTTAATCTTTAGCAGAACTTTTGAGAGGAGAGGCAGAGGGAGAAAGGCATAAACTGAGACTTTCCCGGTGAAGGACAGGGCATCCACTTTCCAAGCTTGTCTGTGGGGAGTCCTTGTGCAGAATTTGTCCAATTGGTAGTTGTGAGGGGAGGCAAACAGGTCTATCTCTGAGTTCCCCCATTTGTTTCTCAAAATGTTGAACATCTTTGGTTCTAGTTTCCACTCGTGTGTGTCAATGAGATTTCTGCTTAGGTCGTCTTCCAGTGAATTTAGCTTGCCTGGCAAGAATTGAGGTAGTAGGTACACTTGGTAGCTCAAGGCTGTGTTCCACAGAGCCATGGCTAGTCTGCAGAGAGAGTACAAGTGGGTTCCCCCCTACTTGTTTATGTACCACATAACAGTGGTGGTGTATGTCGTTACCAATAGTTGTCCTGAAAAAATGTGGTCCTTGAAGGCTGTCAGAGAATTCTGTACAGCTAACATTTCTTTTTGAATGATATGCAGGTGCATTTGACTCGGGTTCCATTTGCCCTGAATGCACTGCCCTGCCAAGTGAGCCCCCCATGCATAGTCTGATGCGTCTGTTGTTAGGATTTGGTCGGCAGGGGGTAGAGTGAATAGCAGTCCCTTGTTGTGGTAGCAGGCCTCTGCCCACCAAAGAAACTCTGTCTTTATACAAGGAATTATAGGAATCATTGATTCCAGGTCCTGAGAATGTTGACACTATAGGCTTTTTAGATACCACTGTAGTTTCCTCATATGCAGTCTTGCATATGGAATTAGTAGGATGCAAGAGGCCATGAACACCAGGGCTTGCAGGATTTTTCTTGCAGATAGCTTGGTCTTTGTGGCCAATAGTTTGATGTAGGCTGTCAAATAAACTTGTTTCTCAGGTGTGAGGTAGGCCATCTGGGAAGTTGTGTTCAAGTTGCTTCCAGGAATACAATTTGTTGGCAGGGTACTAGATGAGATTTCTTTTCATTTATGGTGTACCCCAGTGAGGTTAGCAGTTTCTTTACAAATGCCAGATGATTTAGTAGCAAGCCCTGGCTTTCTGCCTGAATTAGACAATCGTCCAGGTATGGGTATATTTGAATATTTCTTTGCCTGCAAAATGCATTGACTGGAGCTAGGCACTTTGTGAATACCCTGGGCGCAGTAGATAAGCAAAGGGAAGTGCAGAGAACTGACAGTGCCTGTAGCCTGCTCTGAAGCATAGGTATTTCCTGCAAGATTCCCTTATTGAAATGTGCAGGTAAGCTTCCTTTAAGTCCAAGGTTGCCAACCAGGCATCTTTGCCTAGTATAGGAAGCAGCTGAAAAAGAGTTAGCGTTTTGAATTTTGGGATTACCAAAAAGGTGTTCAGAGTAGAGAGGTCCAGGATAGGACGCCAGGGGCTGTCTTTTTTGGGTACCAGGAAAAGTCTGGAGTAAAAACCGTGTTCCCTTTCTTCTGCTGGAACAGGTTGAATAGCCCTGATACTTAGAAGAGAGAGAACCTGCTGTTGAGCCTCTGCCCACTGATTTGGGGGTAGGTCTGGCCAATCGTTTGGAGTTGGTAAGGTGTGGACGTGGAATCTGTATCCTTGGGAAACTATATTTAAAACCCACTTGTCCTGGGTAATGCAGGGCGATCTTCCCCCCACTAAGGGAGCAGTCAGTTGAGCAGGGCTTGAAAGGTTTAAGGTTAAGTCATTGTGACAGTTTTCCATAGGGGGGTGTCTTACTACTTCCAGCTTTGGAAGTGGGAGCCCCCCACTGCTTAGGCCTGTGAGTACCTTGAGACTGTAGCCTAGGTGGTCTGCTGTTCCTGGGTTTGGACTGAGAAGGCCTGGAAGAGACAGGAAAGGACCAATTCTTAGAAGGCCAATGCCTACTAAATCAGGGAGGCTGTACTTGCAGAAAATTTTTAACAGTTTGCATAGATTTAGCTTTTTCCTCCATATTTTTAAGTATTTCTTCTGCTCTGTTGCCAAACAGGTGGTCTTGGTTTAAGGGAGCATCCAGTAATTTAGCTTTAACATGATCTGGCAAATTTTGCTCTTTAAGCCAAGCATGCCTTCTAAGGACAGACCCAGTGACAGCCGCCCTGCAACATGCTTCTAAAGAGTCAAAACCACATTGCAAAGTACGTTTACCAACTTGTTCAGCAGAATGCATTAAATCCTGTAATTATTTATTTTCAGCACAGTCAAGAATCAACATCATTTTCTGTTTAAGTAGTCCAATAATATGCTGCTGATACTTTAACATATCAAACTGGCAGTTTAAAGTCCTAATTGCCAAAGTAACAGAAGTGTATACCTTCTTACCCCATCTGTCCAAGACCCTGGAATCTCTAACAGAGGGGGAAGGGTTTTTGGCAGTAGTAGCCTTAATGCCTTTAGGTTCCTGTGAAATGGTTGCTGGGTCCGCAGTAGGATTCTTGAAAAGGAAGTTGTGAGAGTCAATTACTCTGTAATACCTGTCAGGTTCCCTGGGAGCAGGAGGTAAAGTGTCTGGGGCCAGGCTAGATTCCAGGAAGGCATCATCTACAATGTCCAGGACAGGAGGGATAGCTAAAGGCCTGTGTTGAGGTAGGAGTAAGAATTTCCTAAGCCTCTTTTTGGAGTCAGTAATCCTGGCGAGTGTGCAAGGTTTCACCAAAAGAAAAATTTTCTGGAGGGGAAGCAGAGGGTATGGAGTCCTCTGCATTAGAATCCTCATAGGTAGATAAGGGGAAATCCTGGTAATCAGAAGAAACAGAAATTTCAGAATCCTGATCAGAAAAATTAGAAGGAAAATCAGTTCTAGGTCTCTTAGAGGGGGAAGGTTGGCTTCTCCTAATTAAAGTAATAAGGTCTTCAGCCATTCTTATCATTTGTTTTTTAGGCATATGGGCCTGACCTTGCAGTTTGAACATTGGTTTTCTAGGCATGGGTCGAGTTTTAGGCCTTGAAGAAGAAGATGGTGTCTGTTTGAAGTGCAAGTCAGTAGGCCTGAATACACCCTCAAAAGCCAGTGCCTGCACAGCGGCTCCGGACCCATCCAAGCTAGAGACATCCGCATGTTCCATAGTTGAAGAAGCATCTCGCAGCATACCAGACTCCAAATGGGTCTCAGTAGCGGCCTGCGAATCTGAAGTAGCAGGTATCAGGGCCTCACTGAGTACCGGTGAACTGGTGACTAGCTTAACAGAAACGGCAGCTTTAGACCTATGCGGTCTGTCTAGCTTTACAATTTTTCGGAATGTCGGTTGGCTTACCAAGCCATTTCTGGATAATTAAAGAGAGTACCGAAATAGTTTGATACAAAAATGAACAGACGACGAATAGCTTGAGGATTGAATAAGGCACAAAACCGACAGCGAGGAACATCGTTGTCTGGGCCTACGCAAGGAATGAAAATCTTTATGAGGTATTTGCTTTCCACAGGTAACAGAATTGTTAACTTTTACTGACATTGGTTTAGAGCAAGAAAAAGGATCCCCAACGGGGTACTTAGCTTTTTGAAGACTTCGGTTCTGAAATTCGAAAACGAAAATTTCAGGAGTCGGCCGACCAGCACTTGCGAATTGCTTCTGCTTCGGGCACCGTGTGGCAAGAAAGAATGAAGTAATGGCGTCGGCTGCATGCTTCATACCCCTGACGACATGATGTCATGGAAGACGACAGCATCCGGCGCAGGACCCAAGACTTTGAAATTCAGGCCGACTGAGGGCTACCTGCAGGCAGATAACCCCCAAATGTAAGGACTGCAACAGTGAAACACGAAGATCATCATCTATTGTGATTGACAAAAGATGAAGTGGAATAGTGAGGGGATGACCTAAATTAGGATGGAACTGGTCTACCCAGCATAGTATCACCTTTCTTATAAACCCCAGGACTGGAATATGAAAAAAGATAAGAGGTGTTTATGTCGAATCCATACTGACCTGAGATGCACTGAAATTTCTTCAAGTGAAGTCTGGCAAACAGAATCATGGGAACCATAGAGCCCATGTATCCCAGAGTGTTGAGAAATTCCTTGGCAAATACCAGTTTGGTTGGAAAAAGTAAAGAACTCTTGGAACATTTCTACTTTGTCTGGAAAAAGAAAGGCTCTTCCTAGGGCAGTGCCTGGAAGACATCCCAAGACAACTATTCTGCGAGAAAGAATGAGAGATGATTTTTGTACGTTCACTTAAAAGTACAGTTTGAGGAGGAGTTTCTGAACTCTTATCAAGGACTCCTGACAAATGAAAAGAAAGTTTGCAAATAAGTCAATCATCCAAATATGGAGAAATGTTACTGACTTGTAGTCTGCAATAAGCAATTAGAAGAGCCAGGCACTGTGATACCCTTGGAGCAGTACACAGTCCAAAGGGCAAGAAAGAGAACTGACAGTGTAAGCCAAATAAATAAAATCTTAAGAAACATCTGAAATGATTACCAGCGGGAATGTGATGGTAGCCATCTTTTAAGTTTACCATTACCATGAAAGCTAGTGAGGGAATAAGATAACTGGGTCTGAATGGATAATATTTTCAACTTTGGGATCATGATACAAAAAACACTAAGAAGTACAGATCTAGCACTGGTCTCCAAGTTCCTTCATTCCATGGTTCCAGAAAAGGGTAGTGATTCTATGACACCCCTGGATAACATTTGTTCCAGGACTGGTGGAAATGGAGAAATTTGGTTTACTGGGCAATGTGAAATCTCATGAGAAGGCGTTATGGAGTCCCCACTGCCAGCTGTACCCCTGCTGAATGACTTTCAGAACCCATTTCATACAATCTGATGCCAGTGAAGAAGATAGAAAGAAATATAGAGATTGTCGGGGGGGGGGGGGGCAATAGTCAATCTGACTTTATGAGCTGTTCATTTTGAGAGACTTTTTCTTTCTTTTCTTTTTTTGGAGACCCCTTGCCATTGCTTTTTAAAATCCTGTTTATTTTTGAAAAGGAGAGCTGAGGTGGAAAGAAAGTTTTTATCTGCTTAAAAAAAAGGAAGGTCGGAGGATTTGAATCACCCCTTGAATCAACTTTCCCCAGAGTCAAATCATTTAAGAACCTTAGCTGCTGAAGGAACAAACAGGCCCTCCTCCTCCAGGGGAAAATTTTAAATCTCAGTGTCAAGATCTTCAGGCAAATTTTGAAAATATAACCAAGAAAAATCTTCTTATGATGGACTCAGAAGCCATAGCGCTGCAGAAAAAAAAAAAAATCAGCAGCATCATAAAAACACTTCAAAGAATAATTACATGAGAAGCAGATAAAACAGGCATTTGAAGAATTCTTTAATTCAGAAGAAGGAAGGTTAACAGCCAACTGCTTCATGATCTCAAAAGGCAGAAATAAAAATTATGATTATTAAAGTTGCAGAAGAAAGCACTTGCACTTACTTCCCTAATTTGTTAAAAAGCTTTTGTCAAGTGGAAAGAGGTTTGCATTAGCAAGTCTGTTTAGCCGAAGCAGTTTTAGATAAAGAAAAGCACTGCATGGACTACTCTAGGATTAGAAAACAGGTACTGTGAGTCTGACGTAACCTGTATAATCTGCCTGACTTAACAACAGGAGATTGGCTGTCAGGTAAATTGCAAGCTGTCAGAAAAAAAACAAAAAACATCTTCAAAAACAGATAAAGAGGAGGCAATGCTGCAGATTGTGCAGTATTCAACTGCAATAAATCATACTTTTGTTGTGAAGTTGGAATTTTCATTCATTGTGTGTCCACTGGAATACTTCTTTCATTTTTAGGTACTAAAAAGACAGGTCTTCTGGAGGGAACACTGAAGCAACACTTTCGCAAAATCAGAATCTTCACCTTGTGAAGAAAACCCTGAAGCGTAACAGTCTCCCTACAATTCCTGTTATGCTGACAAAGAGGGAACTCGCACTCTTTCTGCCAGAAAAGGAACTGGTCAAATTAAAGGCACAAATTAATTCCCTAGCAAATCTCAGCAAGTTTTCCCCGTCCGCAGAGACTGACACAGGAGTAGAGATGTTTTTTAATTTCCTGGGAGACTCTCTAGAAAAAGATGAACCCAAACCAAGCACAGCCTCACAGGACTCAGGCTCTCTTCCCTGACTATGTGATACAGGAATAAGATCATAAAAATTAGTGGTTCTGTTCCAACAAAGGAATTCCCTACAGCTGCAGAGGAGAAATCTAGTTTCCAGCCCTTAATGGCTGTAGCTTCTAAATCATAGGGACCAGGAATAAACTATGAGCAGTCCAAGGAACCAAGTCTAGCCACAGCATAGTCACCCATTGGTTGCAGAGGCATATAGAAGGAGCTGGCCTGACACACACACACCTACAAACTCTTTTCGTCTTGTGGACAGGGGAAGAAAGAATTGAAGAGACCAGTAACTGCTCCACATGCCTGAGAGAAAGAAGTCTAAAAGACAGTTAAGTAACCCTGGAAGAGTCAGTAAGGTGTACAAGAACAACGTTGTTTTCAGGTAAGAAAAACATACTCACTGTCCCAAAACAGCACAAAATCCTTCCCCTTACTCACAAAGTTTACAAAAAAGTAGTAAGTAATGTTAAAAAAGAAATTTGTTCACATAAGCAGTTACAAGTATTTTTATGTGCAATGCCATTTTAGGAAAATCAATTGTCCTATTTAAAAAGCCATATATTTCATTTAAAAAAAAAACACTAGTTTTCCTCAGAAAAATAAAATAGTGGAAGGTTTTTCTCCAAAAGGTATCACTAGTGGTAACCATTTAAAATGTCGGTACCACAAGTCCGATCTTTCGGCCAAAATCAGAGATGCCATGTCTTAGAATATTTCCTTTTCTCTAAGGTATGGAGATCGGAGTTCGTATATACAAGTTCAGGGGATGTGGGGGGCTTACCTAATTAAGTTTCAAGGAGAAGAGTGATTTTTAGGAATTCACTCTTCTATGGATTTTCAGGGGGGGGGGGTCAGCTTTTTGGCATTCAGCATTTCAAGTGTCAACATTTCAATAAGTAGCCATCACTAGCAGAGTATCAGTCCCATATAGCTCACAGAAGGAACACAGTTCATGAGCGAGAAAGCTCTGGAGATTGTGGAGCTCTAACTATATTTTATATGGAGCTCTGCTCAAGCTCCTGGCAGTTAGGATGCATGGGAGATGACCTTAAGTTTTGAAAAGCTGTCTGGTATGGTTATATCTTGCCAAGAATATGACTACATAGGTTAGGCTATTGCAACTGTGAACTAATGTTGAACATCTGACCTCTATACCCGTAGTTGAAGTAAATGATACACTAAGTGTTTAATTTAAGCAACAAGGAAGAGTTTTCAAAGCTGGTGGGACAGCACACACAATTCCACACCATATCCAAACCACTCCAAGAGAAAAGGCTAGCTCAAAACCTTACAGAATACCTTTGTCAAAAAGAAAGGCAGTACAAGAGGAAATATATTAGATGCTTAAGATAAAAGTTACAGAAGAGTCAAACATGGAGTAGAACAGCCCTAAAGAAATAGTCACCAATCCTGAACCAACAGATACTGCAGTGATTTTAGTAAGCAGAACAGCATCTCAAAATTCTATGATCGCACATAGGCCCAAGGTAGATGAAAGATGAGGGAAGTTAAAATTCTTGCTACACTATACCTCACCAAGGGGTACAGACAATTCCCTTTAACCGCTGAAACTACTGAATCTGACAGGGAAAAAAAAACAGCTTTTTCAACACCTGAAGGATTATTTCAGTGCACTGCCCTCCCTTTTGGGTTGATTGGTGCCCCTGCAACTTTCAGGGGCTCATGAGATGATGAGTCATAATGCCCCAATGGCCAGTAAGTTGCAGCCTACTTGGATGATGTTATCAGCCATTCTAAGGACCAAGTCTCCTGTCAGGCTAAGGTAAATGCTATATTAGATGCATTAAAACAAGCCAGATTAAGTGGAAGTGCTACTAAAAGCAAATTGGGTATGATAGATTTGAAATACTTCAGATGGATGATAGGTAGGGTAATGGCCAAACCTCAAAAAGAGAAATTAGATTCAGTAAGGAAGTGGCTTATACAAGGCAAAAAAGGGCATTGTTGGTGCTATCTAGGTATAAACAGAAGTCTGTGCCCCACCGTGCGACAACGGCAGGCCCTTTAACTGATCTGATGATGGGGAAACTACCATTGCAAATAGAAAGGATAATGAAGTGACAGGCAGATACTGCGTTTAAACAGAAAGCATTTATGGTGTATACAGATGCTTTGGAGACTGGCCTGTGGCCAGTTATTTAACAGCCCTGGGACAGAGAACAGCATCCTCTAGGTTGCCCAAGAAAAAAGACAAGTAAAGCAGAAACTAAGACTATATTACTGAGAGAAACTGATTAGCAATAAAAATGGGACTCTCTGTTTCCTAAACTATTATATACTGGACAGATAATTCATGGTTATAACTGACCACAGCCTCCTCATGTGACTTCACAGCAACAAAATATCAACACCAAGCTCTATCAGTGGAATCTTTCAGGTTCATTTTAAGACACTAATCAAGCTCAACCCAACAAAATGCAGCTGGCCTGTCAAGGACACATACAACATCCAGTGAGCATGAAACCAATAATTTCAGATGGGGGGGGGGGGGATCAACTGTAACACAGCATGGGGGTCCTAGCCAAATAGTGTCCAAACATATCTAAATACTGTTAATAGTGGTATATTTGTGTTTGAATTGTGTAAATGGAAAATAGCAAGCATTTTCTTTAAGCATATAAAGTAAGGTTTATTTAACAACAGAAAGGAACTGTTGTCATATTAGCCACACAAGTGTTATCACTTTACAATATTGTTTTAAGAACAGAGAGAAATAATGCTGCATTAAAGAAGCAATCAGGCTACCATTTAAAATGTTGCTACTCTCTAGACAGAGTCCCAAAACATGGAGTCTGAATGTCTGAAAAAAAAAAAAAAGACAGAGACTTGCATATACAAAGTCCAAGATGGACATTTCCCAGGATACTCTCTTTTCTCTGAGGTATGGTAATGCTGACTTTAGTATATGTAAGTTCGAGGGTACGGGGGGGGGTGCTTTATGCAAAAAAAAAGAAGTTGTTTAAAGGAGAAGAGCAATGTTTGAGGTTCACTCTTCTCCTGCAGTTTTTTTTTTTTTTTTTGGCATGTCAGTACTCGGCATTTGCAATTAGTGCTGTATAAAAGAAAGGCTAAGGTAAGCCAACGCAGATATCTGGAGCAGCGAGAGAGACAGCAGAGAAGACAGACATTTATCCTATTGTAGTAATCCAAAAGAGAGCTACTGACAGGTTTGAAGAAAAAGAGAGAGACAGACAGGCAAAGACAGAGACGAGCTGAAATAGGCTGTATGAAACTATACTGAAGTACTTCCTGTGTTATTGTGTCTTTCGGCTTTTCCCGGTTAGGGGTCGCCACAGCGGAACTCTGGTCTGCTAATGATTGGCAGTAGATTTTTACGTACTGGCTTGCCGGGCCTAACGCACAACCTTCAACGAAGGAACACCCATTCACGCATGTCACCACACAGAAGACGCTCTAACTGGCAACCGATCAGGCAACGTCTAACTGTGAGGCGACAACGCTACCGCAGTACCACCACCGCAGTATTAATATTTTTATATATTATAAATACATAAATACATACATAAAAACACATACGTATACACACACATATGCAAGACTTCAACCACTAACATTTTTCATCACTACTGCATGTAATTTTGTTTTCCATTTCCCAGTTTTTACAGTTTGTATAACCTGCGTGCTTAGGATGCAAACTCTTGACCACAGCGAAGTATAAAACTGTCCTTTACAACATGGACAAAACACACTACTTGATCACACTAACAAATCCCACGATCAATACGCAGTGAAAATGCCAACAAAACTCATGAAGAATACAAATTATAAAGAGAACTTGTTCTGCACTGAAAACAGACAGATTTCATCTCCATGATATTTAAAAATGCCAGTCCAACTGCAGACGAGATTCAAGTTTTCTGATGCACAAAGGACTTCCTAGAAAGCATTTAGGTTTTACTTTCAACACACTGACATTAAACATCTTTGAACTTCACTGCAGTTTATCCCCTCCCCAAAATATGAAGGCAATCCAATCTAGCTTTATCAATCGAACACTCTTCTTGGCCCACAATCTCTGCAGTCTTCCACACAGTAACAGGATTATAGCAGCTACTCATCTCATTGCCTTTAGTCTGAAAGAGCTCGGAGGATCAGCAAGCAGTTTTCAGTAAGGATTTTTACAGTAAGCAGTGAAATTTAAAACATGTCACAGAGAGAGAGGGAAAAAAAACTAAGCAGCAATAAAAAAACAAGTAGCAATTACCATGACAATGCAACGGTTCATTTTTCTCCTTTATGGCTGATGACAAAAAACAGAGATTGAGTTCATCTTTGACACAGCAATCCTGGATGATTTCAACTATATCAAAAGGTACCCACTTCTGAATATTTGAACTAAAACAACACAAAGTTGTTGTTTTTTCCTACATATTAAACTATATTACTTAATTAATAAGTGTAGCTTTACGGTAGATAATATACAGCACAGCTGTCCTAACAAGTATTTGTTACTGCTGGATATTTTGCATCACTACTCTAGTAGTAAAGACGATGTCAGCCCAACAACATAGGGACAAATTAGTCACATTTAATATGTGGCACTGGCATGCATCATCAGAACAAGGGGAAGGACGACTGTAGACTGGGTGGTGGAAAGCCTGTTCTTTGGTCACGTAGGGGTGGTGGGGTATGAAGTTCTGACTCAAGAGAAGACCTTTCTAAAAGTTCTTGGAAGGTAAAAAAAAGACATGTTGGACTGTCCTACATTTCAACATGCACTCTCTCACATTTTATTTGTGGCACAAAAAGTGTAGTCCTAGTTTTGCCTCTTACTTATGAATTTATTTATTCATTCATTCATTTGATGTTTCTTAAGAAGGCTAGTGAAATGACTGCAGGAAGACATATTTTAATCCATAAATCGGGGACAAAGGCAACTACAGCACAGTTAGAAACATAAGAACTTCTACACCATTGTATTTTTTGTACAAATAAAATCAGACTTGTGTGCTCATGTATACACATAGCATATGACCAATATGTAAATATGTTCACAGAACACACAGACATATATAATATAAATTATGTTTCGCAGATAAGATGTTTAATGCATTTGAAGTACAGTACAAATTCTCTGGTTAAAAGATTGGGAATAATTTACTGTGGAGTGTGATTATAAAGAGACAGCAACGCAGTCATGCATACATTTCATATATACAACACAAACATAATCATACAGGTGCTACTCTATATGATGAACAATCAAGAACACATTCAGTATATGGAAAATGTCAAAGTACACATCTAAACAGATAGTAATCTACTCACAGTATACAAAGCATATCATGCATGTAATTACACAATTTCATCAGATATATGTCAGTCCTTCGACATATATCAAAACTTGCCAATGGCCATGTGCCAAATAAATACTTTTTGGGCAAGTTGAAAGGAAATGTTTTTTTCAGGTGGGACAGACTCTCCCTCTTCTCTCCCACACAATTCTGCTAATTATATATGCCAACTCCAGAGGTGCACAACCTTGGGGTAAGGCGAATTACTCCCTCCAGGTTGTGCTATGCCCGACAGTGTACAACGACTGCTGTAATCAATCACATGGGATTTTTGTGAGCAGCCATTAATTAGTTGACTATCCTGAGCAGAAATGTCAGTAGCAATGCTATCTAGAACACAGACAACCTTAAAGAGTAACAGTAAAGTCAATAAGACCACAACATGGACTTGAGCTTTACAATGTGTAAAAGTGGAGGCAAGTTTGCGAGTCAGAAAGATGAACAATGTAAACATATTTGATTTGAGAACCAACATTGAGAAATAGGTATTCCCCAAGGTTTGTAGGTCATGTGTATGCCAAGGGACATCAAATTTTAGATGGAGAGAGACAAATCAAAAGGAAGGAAGATATCATCACCTACATTAATGCTGTTAGCAAGCATGTGCCAATACAATAGCACCATTTGCATTAAACATAAAGGAGTACTTCCCTGCTCTTAGCTTGAATCATTAAGCAAGGGAAAGTTCGATGTTCAGATCAACTGCATCTTAAAAAAAATGTATAAAAGACAGACCTCTCAAGTGTCCCTATACCAGCATAACATTCCTAATTTCAAGCCTAACTTAGGATGTCCCTATTTTTGTTGGCATGTCTCTATTTTTCAGGCTTGATTTGTCTCTTCACACAAGTCACAGAACGTAAGTATGGTCACCTATGTGAATACTGTTAGCAAACACTTGCCAATAGAATGGTCCTATTTGCATTAAACATGAATGAGTACCTTCCCCTCTTAGCTTGAATCATTAAGCACGGGGAAAGTCCAATGTTCAAGAAACGTATCAAACAAAAGTGCATAAAGACAGACCTCTCAACGGTTTCTATTCTAACAACATTCGTAGTTTTAAGCCTAATTCAGGATGTCCTTTTTTTGTTGATATATCTATTTTCAGGCTTGATTTATTCCCTCACAAAATTTTCTGAACCACCCCTTACCATATTACTTCTGAAGCTGTCAGGTATACAGAAGAAACATACTACATGACCAACATACAATTTAAAGAAAGAGGACACATATTTTACAATGCGCCTTTTCTGAAGCAAACATAAATGACCTCGTGTGGTAAAATTTTTTGATACAGTTCATTACAGCCTACATATTTTACACAGTCTCTTTGATAATACGCTTATATTTTTTCCATCATTTGTATTACTCTGCTTTTTAAACGTGTTTCTGAGTAGTATTCCACATTCCTAGTGGAAGTGGGAAGAGTTCCGTGTTTCTGAGTAGTATTCCACATTCCTAGTGGAAGTGGGAAGAGTTCCGTGCTATTTGGCATATAAAAGTTTATATTAATTATATGTCCAGATTTTTAGCTGGATGTTCTTATTTTTAACATCTGCAGTTTGAGAGGTATGATAAAGAAAATCTCTCTTTAAATTGCAAGCACACCATTTGTTGTAGAGCAGGGTAATAGTGGAGTATTTAGGTAGAATGAGATGAGATCTGCTTAAGATTTGCAGACTGCACATTCCACACTGAAGCACATTATGTAAGAGGTTGGTTTCATTCTACAAGTGGCAAAAACTTCTGTTTGTGATTTGCAGACAAGCAAAAGTGTAGCTGCCTGCTGACATTAGGTCTTAGCTGATGAGTGTGTGCATCCCCAAACAACATTAGGGCTTGGCTAGGTACAAATATATTTGACTCTGAAAGTACTCACTAGGAGTAACCAAAAGAATAATCCAGGTTCCAGACAAGAAGTGCTTTTGTCAGTCTGAGCAAGGTTCCAGACAGTAGAGATTACTTTTTTTGTTGCTGGGGTTATTTCTAGGAAAGTGCCATAATGACAAAACAGCCAAGCCACATTGTCCAATATTTTTTTATGTTCTCATGAAAGCTGGCGGTTCTAATGATGACCAGACCATCACTACACAAAACAGTCTGAAGGAAAGGAAAACCAGCACTCACAGAATTCAAAAGTTTGATAAAAAAAGCTGTACTTTTCCAAACATCTTGCAGGACAGAGAAAAAGACAAACCGGCAGGCAGAACGAAAGAAAATCAGCATAGCTCAAAACCATGTCAAACGTTTTGGTGAAATAAGTAAAGACAGCAGACTTTATGCAAGTTTCCAAGTATGGCACCCATAAGAAGCCAGAAAGCAGTTACTGTGCTTTTGCTTTGGCCAAATGAATAATACATAGAAGCCATATTTACGGAGGAATTTCTAAACATTGCTGTAATCTTTGCTGCTTCAAGGAAGTTTCTATTAAGGAAGAGGATTTTGTATATGGATACTATAAATGGCTTTTTCCACTGTGAGCAAGAAATGTGTCAAGGAAAGATTAAAAAATATAATCAACTTATCTGTATACAACTTGGGGTGCAGGCCATCAGCTTCTGGGTTTCTTGACTCAGGAGGGTCTTTGAAACCTCTCAACCTGTAAAGTGGAGATACTTCTACTAAAGCTCCCCCAGTCACTGGGCATCTGCTGCACAACAGTACTGGGCACACTGGCAAATTCTTAATGCTTTCCGCTGAAACACTTAGACTGGAGAGGGGCATGGTATAATGTTCGTTTCTTTCTGCAAAGGAACATATTTCTTGTCAAAACAGCCTGAGGCTGCCAATCTTGTTGGCTTGGTTCCCAAGTATTAAATATGATGCCTTAGACTGTGTACACGGGTGGAACTTGCAGCAGTTTGAAAATGTACTCCTTTCTTTTAATGGAAGCCTTGGTCGGGCATTAACCATGCCATGTTTCTGCATTATTGAAAAACCTATTATGAAGAAAATTAAGAGAAAGCATGAAAATGCTGCAAATGTATCACTGGTAGAATAAAGTGTATCCCACCGCAGCGATCTGTAGTTGATCTAGTGCCACTAACAATCAGCCTGTAGGTTACAACAGGGCCACAAAAAAATCTCTTGTATACAAACAAGCTAACACATCAGTGATATTTTGTATTCTCTTCAGTGCATTATTTGGGACAAGGCTATAGACAGAATGAATCCTAGGGAGGAAGTTTGATCGACCGTATCACCTGACCATCTGGGTAAAAAGAAGGTCAGATAAAAAGGCTTCAAATCAAAATACTGCAGATAAAGACCTTAACCTGAATGTGCATAAGTACTCTGGTTTTCTGACAGAAAGAGGCAGAGACATAGCCAGCAGAGCATTAACATGGCTGCTATCACATGAGGGGAAGGGATACCTCGCCAACAGACATTATTAAACTGCTTCCACGAAACCGCTTCTGCAGTAACACAGGTTTGGTGCCTGGCTCCATGGAGCAGAGGGTTAGAGCCCTGTGACACAGTGATGGGGAACAAATGGGACAGTTGCAGGAGGGGCTGATGATGAACAAGCAGCAGGGGCAAAGTTGCAAAAACAACAGGGCTGGTGATATACATCTGCTTATAATAAAGCATTACTACCCTCTTGAGGCCAGCTCTCTAAATTCACATAAAGAAAAATCACACAAGCATTTGACAGGAAAACTGAACATAGGACTTCAGCTAGGTTTCAATTACTGCTGCAATACCACAGGTGTTTTCTTAAAGTCCAGGTAAACAGCTTTTGAGACATATTAAGAGATATTATATTCATTACAGTATATTTGAGACAATGACACTGCCCCTGAAGTGACACATCAGAGTTAGCTATTATGTGTATTTATGATGCAGAAAAGATGCCTGGACCTTCACTGAATTCTACGTCTCTTGCTCTCCGTGACAATTTCAAAGCAAAATAAAATTAGCAGGACAATTTAATTTAACTAACACAGTGCTGTCAACTGTAATTCAAATCAAGCTTCAGGCAAAAGTAGGACATATTATGATGTACCACTCCCTGGCAATGGAAACTGGCTCTTGCAGACTCATGCCTCTACTGGGGAAGTAGCTAGAGTTTCAGTGAGATAAAAAAAAATACTGTCTACATTTAGATGGTCTTATTTTATACAAACCACTGGATCTGGAACCAGACTTTTCAACTGCCAGAGGTCTCTGTTTTATTCTGGATCCGTATGAAGAGGCTTAGGCCGTGGAGAGAGGATACATGGAAGCCACAGCTGGGTGCTGTCCAGCTGTGAATCTCAGTTGCACTGAAGTAGACAAGAAGAAATCAGTCTGTTTGTGCACACACACAACAGTTATTCAGCTTTTCTGCACAGATTATGATGCACACTGGGGTACCACAAACAGACTTCATAGTTTTAATGAGATGTTTCAATCCTCATGAAAGAAATAATGGAGCTATTTGGAGGGATTTTAATGGGAGGGACAGCTTTCCTGATTTGACCCTACTTTGTCCCTTTGGATCTGCTTGAACAGAATTAGAATGCTAACTCTACCTTGATCCCTGGCAGGCAGCATTTTTCAGTTCTCGTATGTCACTTTTGTTTTGACTGTGTGCTCGTCCTGTCCAACTCCTTGTTAGCTGTGTGCCTTATTGTAGTGGGGCTAACACTCTGAATCCCCTACGGATGAGGATAGCTCAGTACTGAATATAAATTGATGCAGATCAGTGTGCAAAACAGTTTCTGTACTGACGGCTGTTTATTTCTAACATTTTGTTAGGCAATATGCTGGGTTTGGGTGGAGATGACTGACACTTTGCATCAAGTACTGTTTTGGCAAAACTCTGAATGCTACTGCAGAAAGGTTGTTACATTCCTGTGGCTGATAATTCAGCAAATCAGAACTAGCTATCCTGCAGTTGCTGTGTTGCTGGAAGTTGAAGAAGACGGAGAAGATAAGTTTTAAGTTTGCTTTCCCTCTTTGCTGAGTTTGTAAAAAAATTGTGTGTATGTATGTATGTATGTATGTATGTATGTATATATATATATATATATATATATATATATATATATATATATATATATATATATATATACATACATATACACACACACACACATATACACACACATATAGTGGATATAAAAAGTTTATGCACTGCTATTAAAATGCCAGATTTTTGTGATATAAAAAAATGAAACCACAATAAATCATTTCAAAACTTTTCCCACCTTTAATGTGACCTATAACCTTTACAATTCAATTGAAAAACAAACAAATCTGTTAGGGGAAATAATATAAAAAATAAAATGTAGAATACACAGGTTGCATAAGTGTGCACACCCTTAAATACTTTGTTGTGTGCACAGCCTTAAATTAATACTTTGTTGAAGGACCTTTTGATTTAATTACAGCATTCAGTCTTCTTGGGTGCACACCTGCCATCAATTAAAAAGACTCTGAATAACCCCAAATAAAGTTCAGCTGTCCTAGTAGGATTTTCCTGACATTTACTCAGTTGCCTGCTACAGCAAAAGCCATGGTTCGCAGAGAGCTTACAAAGCATCAAAGGGATCTCATTGTTGAAAGGATTCAGTCAAGAGGAGGGTACAAAACATTTTCCACGGCATTCACTATACCATGGAACACAGTGAAGATAGTCATCAAAAAGTGCAGAAAATATGGGACAACAGTAACGTTGGAAAGGACTGGACGTCCCTCCAAAACTGATGAAAAGACCAGACGAAAACTGGTCAGGGAGGCTGCCAAGAGATTTCAGCAACACTGAAGGAGCTGCAGGAATTTCTGGCAAGTACTGGTTGTGTGCTACATCTGACAATCTCCCGTATTCTCCATATGTCTGGACTATGGGGTAGGGTTGCAAGAAGGAAGCCTTTTCTTACGCAGAAAAACATCCAGGCCCGACTAACATTTGCAAAACAGTACATCACGTCTCCCAAAACCATGTGGGAAAATGTGTTATGGTCTGATGAGACCAAGGTTGAACTTTTTGGACACAATTCCAAAAAGAAGTTATGTACTCACCATAACATTCCATGTTTGTAGTCCTTCTCGCTCTTCATTTTTACATATGGGATCGGAGCTGATCCTCGGCTCCGACTTGGCCTATTTACAAGCTGGAAGCCTTCTAGCTGGCTCGTGGCTAGGTAGGTATCCCATGGTGCACCAGTACAATAGTCAGATCTTGTTTGCTGAAAACTAGGAGAGATGATAACAAATATACAAAAGAAGCCAATACTACAAGGTCTCCATAAAAAAAAAAAAAAAAAAAAAAAAAGATATTAATAATAATTTCTGTCTCCGAGTACTTCCAGGATGAGCGTAGGAGGGTGGGTTTGTAAGAATGAAGAGCGAGATGGACTACAAACATGGAACGTTATGGTGAGTACATAACTTCTTTATGTTCTGTAGTCCTACCTCGCCTTCATTCTTACATATGGGACAGCATCCCTAGCGCCTTATTCTTGGGTGGCTCAAGGAGAAATACTCCTGAGTACAGTGGAACCAAATGATGCTCTACCCCTGGAGATTAAATTCAATTTGTAATGAGTGATAAAAGTGTGAGGGGTAGCCCAAGTTGCTGCTGAGTAAATATTATCAAGTGGGACCCTGGCTTGAAAGGCTGCCAAGGTAGACTGAGATCTGGTAGAATAAGCCTTGATTTTAAAGGGTAAAGGTCTACCCTCAGAGTTGTAAATGTAAGCTATACAGCTAGAAATCCAATTAGAGTGTGTTACCTTGGAAACTGGTAGGCCTAACCTGGATTTGGAGAAGGAAATAAATAATTGGTTTGATTTCCTTAGTTCGATGTAAATAAAAATGTAATAGTCTATGGACATCCAGCTGATGAAATCTGTATTCAGCTGCATTAGAATGATTTGGAAAGAACATCGGAAGTTCTATGGATTGATTTAAGGTGGCTGGGGAACAGACCTTGGGGACAAAGGAAGGAAGAGTACGAAGGGACACCCTGTCTTTGTGAAAAAAATCAGGTAAGAGGGTTTCACAGACAATGCTTGCAATTCTGACATCCGTCTGGCTGATGTGACAGCCACCAGAAACAAAGTCTTCCAAAACAGGAATTTCAAAGGGGAAGAATGAGAAAGCTCGAAGGGCGGAGAAGTTAATTTGGAGAACACAACATTTAAATCCCATGAGGCAACAAGTTCTTGAAAGGGGGGTCTCAACAAGGTGGCACTTTTAAGGAAAGTTTTGCACAGCCTATGTGACATCAGATTAGAATCTTGAAAGCCCAGATGAAAACTTGAAATTGCTGCCAATTGAACCCTGATAGTGGCAGCCACAGATCCCTGGTGAAAAAGCTCAGACAGAAATTCCAAAACCACTGGAATGGAGGCAGTGTAAGGGTCAACATAAATTTTCTCCACCCAGATAGGGAATCTTCTTCATTTACAGGAATATAGTCTCCTAGTGGAAGGTTTATGAGAAGACATAAGGATATGAGTCACGGAGGGTGAGAAGTCGTGAAGCCTGACTAGGGATGGAACTGGAGCAGCCATGCTGTCTAACTGAGGGTGTGTAAGGATGGGTGAAGTGAACCTGACATGCGAGTCAACAGGTCTGGAACTGGGTCCAGAATCCAAGGATCGTCTAGAATAGGCCCGAGGAAGGGGAACCAAACCTGACGAGGCCAGTAAGGAGCAATGAGGATCAGTTTGCTTCCCAGCCATTGAGCTTTCTGAATAACCTTGGGAATGAGAGGAAAGGAAGGAAAGGCATAAAGGAGACCCAGGGGCCAATTGTGAACAAATGCGTCTCTCAGTGACTCTCCCAGAGGGGGGGGATGAGGGAGAAGTAGCTGCTGCATTTGGCATCGATTGGGCTGGCAAAGAGATCGCAGCAAGGCTGTCCCCATCTGTGGAAAATCTGTTCCGCTATTTTCTGTTTCAGAGACCACTCATGAGGCATCAGGATTGCCCGGCTGAGCTTGTCGGCTATCACATTGGTTGTCCCTGGAATGTGCATTGCCACCAGAAAACGCTGGGAATATATCGCCCACTTCCAAACTTTCATGGCCTCTCGACAGAGTGGGTAAGATCTGGTTCCGCCCTGTTTGTTGATATACCATACTACCGACATGTTGTCTGATTGTATTGCAATAGTCCCCAGAGACAGAAGATCATGGAGTGCTTGCAACGTCAGGAGCACCACCCACATCTCTAGAACGTTGATTTTCAGGTGATCCTCGTGATCTTGCCATGTGCCTTGGACAGTCCTGCCTAGATAATGCCCCCCCCCACCCTGTGAGGCATCCATGGTCACAGTGGCAACGGGTTGGTGAGGAACAAATGAAGTGCCCGTGGTTAACTGACTGGGTAGTGTCCACCAAAGGAGGTCCTTCGTGCAAGATTCTGTCAGCAGAATGTGATGAGATAATGGCAGGTGCTGAAAAGACCACTGGGACGACAGGAGCCACTGAAGAATTCTCATGTGTAGCCTGGCTAGTGGCACTAGTAATATGGTGGAAGCCATGGTCCTTAGAAGCTGCAGAATAGTCTTGGCTTTGACCTTTCGTAAGGGGAGAAGACGTCGAATTTGAAGAACCAGAGTCTGTGCCCTTTCTGCAGGAAGACGAGCCAACATGTCTACTGTGTCTATCTCTGCTCCTATAAAAATCACAGATTGAGAGGGCAATAAGGCAGATTTTTCCCAATTTATAGAAATTCCCAGATGGGCACAAAGCTGAATGGTAGCGTCCCTGGTCTGAAGAAGTAGATACCTGGTGGAGGCGGTCAAGAGCCAGTCGTCCAGATAAGGAAACACATGGAATCCTTGACGTCACAGGTGAGCTGTCACTACCGCCAACACCCTGGGGGTTGTGGTGAGACCAAAGGGCAGAGCATGAAACTGGTAATGACTGGCTCCCAGACGGAAGCGTAATGACTCCTCAACACCCTGTCCATTTTTTTGCAGTAGCAAGAGTCTTGGAGATCTATTGAGCACATCCAATTGTCTTTCCATAATAACGAGAGTATAGACTGCAGTGTCACCATCCGGAACTTGTCCTTCTTTACTGATTCATTCAATCTGCTGAGGTCCAGGATGGGCCTCCAGTCCCCTGTACATTTTGGCACTAAAAAGAATCTGGAGTAAGTTCTGGATCCTATTTGGTCTGCTGGGACGGTTTGGATGACTCTTTTTGACAGCAACTTGTTGACCTCCACAGTTGCCTGATGCTTGTGATTGGGTGGAACATCCGGGATCCACTTGGGAACAAAAGGTGGAAGAGAAAAGGGTATGACATAACCTTTGGTAATAATTATTTGTAACCACTTGTCTTGAGTGATACCCAGCCAGGCTTCTGGGTACAACAAAATGCGACCCCCAACTGGCCCCAGAGAAGCACAGTCGGGCCCCACATCAGGAGCGCTGGTAAGGCCGGCCCCGAAAGGAGTCGCGACCTCCCTGGTTTTGTGGACCATCCCTGCCTCTAGGGCAACGTCTACCATTTCCTCATCCTCCTCTGCCTCTGAAGGAGGAGTCACCCTGTGCATCCTGGCAAAACCTCTGGCAAAACCTCTGGGACTTCTTGAACCACATCTTACCACCCCTCTGACCCTTAGGGTATGGTCTAGAGGGAACAGTAAAATGCACTCCCATGGCAGAGAGTCTCTTTCCTTCTTACTCCCATCGGATGAGAGTGTCCTTTACCTTGGGTCCAAACAATGAGGAACCATCGAAAAGGGCTTTGGTAAAGGCAGACTTGAACGGTTCCGCAAAGTTACACAAACGCATCCAGGAATGACACCTTAGGGAAATTCCTGAACCCGCTGCTCTACTCGCTCCATCGGCTGCACATGAAATTAACCTCATGGAAGAGTTGACGATAGAGTTCAAGGTGGACAACTGGGCAGACACCTTGTCAGGGACTCCCTCAGTACATGTACCTTGTAGAGAATCTCCTAACTCTTTAAGGAGATCTCTCTGAAGCCTCATAAAGTGAGTAAGGTAGTTCAGCGATCTAAGGGTAAATGCTGCTAAAGAAAAGATACACTTCCCGTATCTGTCCGTCGTTTGAGACTCCTTATTCAGCGGATGAACAGAAGTTGTCTCAGCTAGCTCCTTCTTATTGGCTGCCGCCACCACCATGGCATCTATGGGAACACCTTTAGAAAAAAGATCCTTTTCTGGGGGTGCAGAAAGAAACTTATTCGGTCTCCTGGGGGCTAGCTCCATGGCATCAGGAGTATCCCACACCTATCGACTAACTAGCTCCATCAGTTCGTCGAAGGGTGGAGACACCCAAGAGGCTGAAGGTTGAGACCCGAAAGCCTTCAGGTACACTGACCCCTCATCAGAAGGGGGGACAGTGGGCCAGCCACACCTCTGTTTAAGGATTTCCAGGATGTCTACAAAGGAGACGTCATCAGAGGACGACTTGGGGAACCTTCTGACTCCTCGAGGTCAGTGTCAGAGGTCAGAGACTCATCCTGGGAGTCTACATGCTTCCTCTTACATGTCCTCTTCCATGGAGGTTCCTCATAAGGATATTCCGGGGAGGTCTCGGAAGAGTGGGGGTCTCCAGCTGGTGGCTCCTGAGGCTTAGGATCTCTGCTGTCCACGGAGAGCGTAGGAGCTGAGTCAGAAGTAGGTGCCTTAGGGGGAAGAGTGTCAGTACCCCTGGTAGGAGCTGACGATCGGGACAGCACACACTTCATCATCTCAAATGCTGACCCCCCGGCTCCGAGGAGGCCGAGGGTGTCATCGGCTCTAGAGCCACTGGCTCCAAGATAGACATAGGATGCGAACTCACCCTCGCCAACGCGCCAAGAGGAAGACTCAGAACCGAAGAAGTTCAGTTCCAAGCATCCCCATCGGGGCCAACCGGGGAGTTTCGGCTCCTAGACCCTATGGACAGCGTTGAGATCGTCAGAGCAGAACTTGGCTCCGAAACAACCACAGGGGGAGCTGGAGCCGAGGGTTCCACCAGTGGTACCAAACACTCTGGCTCTGAAAGACCAACATGGCTCAGAGAAGGAATGATCAAAGAAGGCTTAACAGACTCAAGTGGCTCTGGAACAGACTGGGTCGGAGCCAACAACAATTGAGGTAAAGCAGATGACTTCAGTCTCAGCATTACCCCTTCCACATCATCTTCTGATAAACTCCTGGAAGACCTGGATGACAGAGTAGGAGAGTGGGATCTCTGCAGTATTGGAGACTTTAATATAGGGGAGACTGGTAGCGGATCCATAGACCGGCTTCATGAAATGGTCTCAGCGGTCGGCACCGAAATACTTGGAACCGACTCTGCAATCACAGTACTGCACTCAATCAGAACCGAGCTCTGTGGAGCCGATGAGACAGTGGACTTAACAGATTTAGTGATTTTAAGAGATGGCTCCGAGACACCATCCGGTGCTGGAGAGGGCCTCTTAGAGGACTTAGACTTTTCCTTTTTATATCCATGAGATCTAGAAGAAGTGGAAGAGCTAGGCAGATCTTCCTCAAAGAAAGGTTTAAGAAGACCTTTTAGGATGAGCTTATTTTATCTTTCTTGCAACACCCTAGCACTGAAAGAGTGGCAAAATAAGCAAGTTTCCTGTAAGTGGATGACCCCCAGACAGTAAACGCAGTTACTGTGGCCATCCGATATGGACATCTTCTGTGAGGATTTAATACATTTCTTAAAGCCAGATGGCTTATGATCCTTACTTTCTTTAGACACACACTCGCGCGCGCACACACACACACACACACACACACACACACACACACACACACACACACACACACACACACACAAGGAAAGGGGAGAGGGACAAGGTCCTCTAATTTAAACGGGCCTAGCACTGCAGGAAAGAGAGAAAGACACCACGAGGACTAGGTCCTCCAACTTAAACGGGCCTAGCCCAGGCAGAAAGGGAAACGGAAAACAACTAGGTCTTCTAACTAAAACAGACCTAGTTAAGTTACAATAAGCAGGGAAGTCATACACACAAACGGGAATACAGTGAAAGCTTTCAGTTTACTCAATAAGGAAACAGAACCACGTTCTGTCAACAGCATTGATCAAAGAAGCAAGCGGAAACCTTAAAGAAACTCAACCTTATGACTAAAGAAAGAGTACAGTTGTGTACACTTACCATAAATGCAGATGTTAAGAGTTTATTCACTGTTGCAGTCATTACATTTTGGTTATCTGCTTGCAGGTAGCCCTCAGTCAGCCTGATTAACAAGTCTTGGGTTCTGCATCAGTTGCTGTCCCTTCCTCCATGACGTCAGGTCGTCAGGGGTATAAAACATGCAGCCGACGCCATTACATCAGTTTTTCTTGCACCAGATGTCAGGCGCCCCCTAATGGGAAGCAATTAAATATAAAAGTACAAAGATATACCTCCAACAAAAAAGCAAATACAACAAAAAGGCTTTTAAGCATAGTAAAGGAAAGTAGAGGTATAGCCAAAAGAAGTTAGGGGGCTGGGGGGAGGGTAACCACAACTGCAACAGTGAATACACTCGAACATCTACATTTATGGTAAGTGTACACAACTGTACTATGTTCTTCGGGTTTCATTGTTGCAGTCATTAGATTTGGGTAGATTCCAAAAGCTATGGTTGGGAGGAGGAATTTAGATAGCATTAGGGCCAGCTATAAGGCCCTACAAGACTGCAGTGGCAAAGCCAGCTCTGGATTTAGAGAAAATTGGCAAATGATAATGCTTGGTGAAAGTATGTACAGAACTCCAGGTAGCAGCTTCTAGGATGTCCCTGGTAGGGACACCTCTGAGAAAGGCTGTAGAGGTAGATGCAGCCCTGGTGGAGTGAGGTCTGATCCCCTGGGGATAGGTTTTCCATGGTGCTTATAGCAGAAATGAATGCAATAGCTTATCCATTTAGAAATGGTTTGCTTTGAAATAGCCTTCCCCTCTGCTTCGGGCACCACACGACAAGAAAGACTGATGCAACGGCATCGGCTGCATGTTATATACCTCTGACAACCTGACATCATGGAAGAAGGGACAGCAACCGACGCAGGACCCAAGACTTTTGTTAATCAGGCAGACTGAGGGCTACCTGCAAGCAGATAACCCAAATGTAATGGCTGCAACAGTGAAACACGAAGAACATCAAAACAGAACCTTGGTCTATTAACGACGCTAACAATTTAGCTAGTGGAAATCCGCCAAAAACTTAGACTTATGCCTACAAACAACACACAGCCTAACAGAGCAAAAAGCACCGACAAATACTAATTCTATTAATAACACAAAAACCAGCACACAAGATACCAATACAATGAAGCTAATACACCAAAAGATTGCATGCAATGGCACAATTATAAAGGTAACCATACTAAAATAAGATAACTATGACCAACAATTATAATATAACAGTTTAGACTAGAAAGCACAAAAAATTTTGAATAATTTCAAAAACTTAGCCAGAGCCAAAGAGAAGCACAACCGAACTCGTCAACGCGGCAAACTAGATCTGGGGATTGTACTGGTGCACCATGGGATACCTACCTAGCCACGAGCCAACTAGAAGACTTCCAGCTTGTAAATAGGCAGAGTTGGAGCAGAGGATCGGCTCCGATCCCATATGTAGGAATGAAGGCGAGATAGGACTACAGAACATGATACATTTGGCGCAAAAACAACACTTTGCATCACCAAAAGAACGCCATC
Organism: Protopterus annectens; assembly: GCF_019279795.1. Classification (NCBI taxonomy): domain Eukaryota; kingdom Metazoa; phylum Chordata; order Ceratodontiformes; family Protopteridae; genus Protopterus; species Protopterus annectens. Next base: position 208,939,931 of record NC_056744.1, on the reverse strand, counting down.
CCCACTATGAAGCATGGTGATGGCAATATCATGCTTTGAGGTTGTTTTTCTTCAGCTGGAACTGGGGCTTTAGTCAAGGTGGACAGAATTATGAACAGTTCCAAATATCAGTCACTATTGGCCCAAAATCTTCAGGCATCTGCTAGAAAGCTGAAGGTGAAGAGGAATTTCACCTTTCAACATGACAATGACCCAACGCACACATCCAAATCAACAAAAGAATGGCTTCACCAGAAGAAAATTAATGTTTTGTAATGGCCCAGCCAGAGCCCAGACCTAAATCCAATAGAAAATCTGTGGGGTGACCTGAAGGGGGCTGTGCACAAGAGATGTCCTCACAATCTGACAGATCTGGAGCACTTTTGCTAGTAAGAGTGGGCAAATATTGCCAAATCAAGATGTGCCATGCTGATAGACTCCTACCCAAGAAGACTGAATACAGTAATTAAATCAAAAGGTGCTTCAACAAAGTCTTAGTTTAAGGGTGTGCACACTTATGCAACCAGCGTATTGTATGATTAATCTTCTATCAGCTGAAGCAGCATGTGATTAATCACTGTAAACCTGTACATTATGTGTGTGCAGAGAGTTTTTTTTTTTCAGGATGCTGAATGCTTGAGTTGAGGCATGTGTAGACTTGAAAACCACAAGATCCAGTTCAGGGCTCTGTAAGCTTCTGACAAAGTTTAATGATGACACAGATGTTATTTATGAGCACGACTCAAGCTGAACCTAAAAGCAGTACTCTTAAGCATACAGTAGAGACCTCACCTCAGTCATCTTCATCAAAGGAGTCAGAATTATATGGGGACATTGCTACATATTTTCCCACATACAGAGTGGTTCTGCTGCTACACCAGTAGCTGCCATCAGGTGCATCTGCTGCTACACCAGTAGCTGCCATCAGGTGCATCTAAGCTAGGAAATATGAGGTGTGCTAAAATTTTATAAACACACACGCAGACTCACACACACATGAATGGAGATAACCATATAAAACACAGATGCCACAAGACCATAATCCACCTTAGGTGAGAAACTTACAGAGGTAGGGGTGACTGCCCTGAGGTACACTAGAAATGAAGTGGTGAAGAGACGAGACTCACAGCTGTGAGGGAGGAAGTGCATCACTAAGCAAGGTCATTAGTATCTGTAAGATTAGCACTCATCTAACAGAGTCTGTCAGTGAAATAAAAAAGTGAATATGAACGTATCATACTGCACTGCTGAAAAGTGCACACAAGGACAATGCACACTGAATACCCATGGGCTTCAGAGGACCTTGCCAATGGCATTAAAAGTTGGTATACCAAATTTCTCTGCTGGAAAGGGTTCACAACCACTCAAGCTACTTCCAAAAAAGGGGCAGTGTAGACACCAGATTCAACAATGTGGACTCCTTTCAGGTGCGCCCATGCAAAAGGGTCAAGTAACAGAAGGCAAAGACAGTTGTGTTTTGTGTGTGTGTGTGTGTGTGTGTGTGTGTGTGTGTGTGTGTGTGTGTGTGTGTGTGTGTGTGTGTGTGTGTGTGTGTGCGTGTGTGTGTGCGTGTGTGCGTGTGTGTGTGTGTGTGTGTGTGTGTGTGTGAGAGCTTGACACATTTTTTTTCCGAATTTGTCTTCCCTCTGTAGACTTATTTTGAGAGAATTAAAAGGGTTACAAAATAAAACAATACAAGATGAATTTCTGTCATAAGCACCCTGTGGAGACTTAAGACTCCAAGTCTTAATGGACAGTCGGAAGTCTTGTATTATTTTTTCAGAGGCAAGTAGGCTGGGCAGTGAAAACCAGTTTCTGGTCATGGCCTAACTGCAATAAAATACTGAGTACAAAGGATGCAGCAAAATTTAAAGTTACGGCTTAGTGTCAGGCAATAATGCTAAAATATAGTAATAAAAACAAGTCCTTATCATTCTCAATCTGATTCATACAAGTGTTTCTTTACTGTCCGACTGTACCAGAACCAACCCAACACAGACTTGACCCAACAGTGGCTGCCACCACCTGCTGTTGAACTACTGTACTTACACAATAAATCATTATGCTCAAACTGGGTAAGTGTGGGCACAGAGCATTCCCATTTTATACATCTGAAACACTCTTTGCATAGTCCATGTTGCTCAATCAGGATGGAATTTCGCATTTACGGATAGCACTGCACATTAGGCAATTTCAACCATGGCACTTTCGAACAACTGATGCCATTGGATCGCCCAGAGTCCTATTTTAAGCTGCATACAGGGTGAGTGTGTGAGTGTATCTTGCTGTACCAGGTTAATATCACACTAATCAAAATTGCATGACGACCGGACAGTGTCCGAAGCTGAAATCAGATAAGTGATACCATGGCCTGTAATTATTTTTTAATGTACTGAAAAAAATGTTTGGTTCTCAGCAATTATAACTGAAGTCCAGTATATATACTACTAAAAGCTTTGTTATCTAAAATATATATTTTTAAACACTTTTGTTTCACAATTTTGTGTTTCACACCACAAACACTATATTGCTGTTTCAGCTGACTGTCAAAAATATTATAAGCTGCTATGGCAAATGCTTATTCATTACCACACTGCCAATGCACTAAGGTGTTATGCAAAACAATTCTTTTATTTTATATCTGTTAAGCACATGGTTGGGATGGTCAGTCTGATACAGTATAGATGCAACAGCTGACAAGCTTACATTTAGGCATGTTATAAAACTTTATAAGTGAGATCATTAAACTGATGAGAGAAACAGTGGCCATTTCTGACTGAATATAAACAGGTATTCACATATTTATGTTAAATGTACTTAACTCCTATATAGTAAACATACTACAAATGGCATCAACAAATATCAAACATCCAAAACAGAAAAGCTAAAAATATCGAACCACAAATGAACAAAGGCAAACAAAACCGAAAACAAAAATTTAACAGTATTCTAGCAAGAGTCAAGCCCTCTTGCACCCCCACTCCCATGAGAGGGTCAAGTTCCCTTTCACCCCCCCCCCAAACTTTCAATATACCAATTCTACCATTGACACAATCTTGAAGAAGGGAGAAATCTCCCTAAAAACATGGATTGCTGCCAGCACAAAGGCATAACAACACTGGAAAGGATTTCAAAAAAAGAAACATCTTTGTAAAAAACAAAACCACAATACAACCCTAGCCAAAAACATTAAAAACCCAACCAGCACCAACAAAAACACACTAAACCTCACAACAAAATAAACTACTGAAACTTAAATAACAATACCCAATCACAAACAACATAATCTGACCTTACCGCCATTCACTCAGTAAGAACTGGAAAACCATTTCCTCGTGTGTGCATTCAAACAAACATGATACAACCATATTAGCAATTCCAGCCTCTGGTTGTGCAGGGAGTAAGGGGTTGCAGTTGATCTTCACTCAGGTTTGACAGGAAGGTACAAATTGTGACTACTGTAATAGTTATATGGCCTGCTCT
>NC_056744.1:208833969-208931469 GCF_019279795.1 Protopterus annectens | reverse complement strand
CTACTTTTCTGAAGTACAAGTAAACACAGGAGGGTTATGGCTGACAAAGTTTGCAGATGACTGCAAACTGGGCGCCGTAGTCGAAAACACATCTGACACAGATATCCTTCAGAAGGGTCTCACAGAAACGGATAACTGGTGCCAGAGCCATGGCATAAAGTTAAATGCCAAGAAATGCATAGTCATACCCTTCGGGAAAAACAAGATTACCCCTAGCTACCATATAGGTGGCAATCCCCTGATCACAGAAGAAGTTATCAGGGACCTGGGGACCCAGGTTGACAGTAGCCTTTCATTCGACACTCATATTGCTAAAGTAGTTAGGAAGACCTTCTACATTGCCCACCTTATCATGAAGGGATTCACATCTAGATCAAGGGAGGTCATAGTCTCCCTATACTCATCACTCATCAGACCAATGATTGAGTACAATGCCCCATTCGGAATGTATCTGACCTGACACTTGCAGCAGCTGGAGAGGCCACAAAAGTTCCTCACCAAAAGGATAAAGGGTCTCAAAAATCTGTCTTATGCTGCCCGACTGAAAGAACTCCAGTTATATTCAGTTGCTTACCGCTTGCTCAGAGGTGACCTGTGCCTGACATACAAGGCCATGTCAAACCCAGATTTGATGAACATGCTTCATCTCAAAAAATCTAGATCCCTCAGAGCCACAAGGGCAGGAGACTTAAACCTCAACACGGTTATTAATAGGACATGCTGGAGGGATAGATTCATCACCCAAAGACTCCCTATGCTGTGGAACAAAATCCCGGTTTATGTGAGGCAGAGCACCTCGCTGGCCTTGTTCAAGAGGAATCTTGACCAATGGATGGGAGATCGCAGATACACCCCAGGGGTTACCTCAGTGTCACTGCTCGACAGAGGCACAGCAAAATAATGGGCATAGTTTCTCCAAACCAAAGGGGTGGCGTAAGCCACAAAACTATGGGCTAGGCTTGTAAATGCCCTCGGGCAGATAGCCTAGTATGAACCTATGAACCTATGAACATTTTGATAACCCCAAACATTCCCAGAGGTAGTTGTCACCAAATGCCCTATATACCTGAATATCTCCTCTTGGATATCTGTATGAGACATTGTTCAAGTTCAGATATTTTAGTCTTTCATAATAACTTCAATATTAACATCCATGGATACCACTGTTATATTTCCACTGCACTCTTTCCAGTTAACTCATGCTTGTTTACTTACAGGGTTTCTATATTGTTATATGATACTCAAGTTTTGGTCTGAAGTAACTAACAAACATTGACTTCGTTATTTTTGATTTCCTAGATTTTAGAAATCTTTTTATACAACCTATAGTTCTGTAACTTTCATTAACCAGTTGGCTGATATTAGAAAAACTCAGAGCTGGTTCTACCCATATACTCAGGTCATTAAATGAGTCTACAGTTTCAATCACTGTCTGCTGTATTAAATATTCACCTTTCAGTTTATGCCTACCAAATCTCACATGCTTAGTTTTTGATGCATTTATCAGCATACTATTCTCCTGTGCCCAAGTGGTCAATTTAGTCAAGTTATTTTGCAGACAGGCCTTATCTTTAACACATGTAACCAGTTTACCCAATTTCAGGTGATCTGCATATAGACAGTAGAACACCCAATATGAAAAAGTTAGGTCTGAAAGAGAAAGTACAGTTGTGTACACCTACCATAAATGTAGATGTTCGAGTGTCTTCACTGTTGCAGTCATAACTGTAGGGTGCTCCTGCCGGCAGGCAGCCCGAGGTCGGCCAGAATCCCAAAGTCTGGGTCCGGCGTCGGCTGTATAAGCTAGTATCCTGACGTCAGTATGCCTTGGTACATAGCAATCAGCCGACGCCATCTTCTCCAGCCTTTCTTGCCCTAGATGTCAGAAGTCCCCAACAAATCAAAAATGAATCCAACAAGGAAACACAAATACACCACAAATAAGAGAAAAAGAGGGGATAGGAGGGAGGGAAACCCCGACTGCAACAGTGAAGACACTCGAACATCTACATTTATGGTAGGTGTACACAACTGTACTATGTTCTTCGTGTTTCACTGTTGCAGTCATAACTGTAGGGTGGAATCCCAAAGCAGTGTAAAAGGGGAGGAGGCTTTAGATAGAAGAAGGGGAGGCAAGAATACCCTGCAAGACAGCAGAGGCAAAGCCTGCCCTAGACTTAGAAAACAAGGGAGATTGTAGTGCTTGGAAAAAGTATGCACAGAACTCCAAGTGGCAGCTTCCAAGATATCCTTGGTAGGGACTCCTCTGAGGAAAGCTGTAGAAGTAGCAGGTGCTCTAGTAGAATGACTTCTAATGGTCCCTGGAAACTGTTTCCCATGATGAGTGTAACAAAATCTGATTCCATAAGCAATCCATTTGGAAATAGTTTGTTTAGAAATAGGTTTCCCAAGAGAACTGGAGGCAAAGGAAACAAACAATTGGTTAGACTTTCTGAAATCTTTAGTCTTGTCCAAGTAAAATCGTAACTGTCTGTGCACATCCAATGAATGCAAAATCCTTTCCCCTTTATTTTGAGGATTTGGAAAGAAAGTAGGAAGGTGAATTGTCTGATTTAAAGCCACTTTCGAAATCACCTTAGGCATGAAAGTAGGATTGGTCCTCAAGGATACTCTGTCCTGATGGAAAATAAGGTATGGTTCCACAGCCATGAGAGCTTGCAACTCTGAGACCCTTCTGGCAGAGGTTAATGCTAGCAAAAGAACAGTCTTCCAGGATAGAAACTTAATATCTGAAGATGCAGCAGGCTCAAAAGGAGGCAAAGTAAGTTTTTCTAAAACATAATTAAGATCCCAGGCAGGGACAGGAGGGGTCCTTGGACTCAAGAACTGCTTCACCAAAGGATGTGAAAAAACAGGAGGATCAGAACTGTAATGCGCAGAGATAACAGAAGCATGTATCTTAATGGAAGAAAAGGAAAGTCCTTTAGATAAAAGTTCCGAAAGGTAAAGCAAAATAGAGGAGAGATCAGGAACCTGAGGATCAGAGCCTCGGTCCTGCATCCAAATAGAAAACCTCTTCCATTTAGAGGCATAGGATTTCCTAGTGCTAGGCCGTCTAGCTTCCAAAAGAACATCCAAAACTTGTTTGGGAAGACTAGAGGAAATCAAATTTCTTTGAAGAGCCAAGCTGCCAGGCAAAGGGTCTTGAGATTGGAATGTAGTAACTGACCCTGATGCTGGGACAGAAGCGAAGGGTTCAGTGGGAGAATCGAAGGAGGCCCCGAGAACAGGAGCTTTAAGGTTGGATACCAAAACTGTCGAGGCCAATTTGGAGCAATCAAGATGAGGAACTTGGGCTTGTCCTGCTTTATCTTCAGTAGTACCCGAGGCAGTAGAGGAAGAGGAGGGAAGGCATATGCTGAAAGGCTTCTCCAGCTGAAGGACAGGGCATCCACTCTCCATGCTGTTTTGTGGAAGGACCTGGTGCAAAAGCGAGGCAGCTGATGATTGAGATGGGATGCAAACAGATCTATCTGGGGACATCCCCAAACTGCAGTAATCCTGTTGAACAAGTTGGTGTCTAGCATCCATTCGTGAGGATCTGAAATGTTTCTGCTCAGGCTGTCTGCTAAGAGATTCTGTTTCCCTGGAATGAATTGAGCCTGGAGATGCAGATTCAAATTTAGAGCTGTGTCCCATAAACCCATAGCTAGTCTGCAAAGGGGGTATGAATGAGAACCCCCCTGCTTGTTGATGTACCACATGACCGTGGTGTTGTCTGTGCGAATTAGCAGAGGCCCTGGTTGTAAAAGGTTTTTGAAGGCTAAAGGGCATTTTGAACTGCCAACATTTCCTTCAGATTGATGTGCCAGTGAAGATGGTCCTTTGTCCAGGTTCCCTGCTGGCAATTGTCTAGAAAGTGTGCTCCCCAAGCATAATCCGAGGCGTCCGTGGTTAGGATTTGAGTAGGTTGAGGGAGACGAAAAGGTTTTCCTTCGTTTAAAGTGCAAGCCCTGGACCACCAGAGGAACTCCTTCTGGAGGCAGGGGATCAGAGGAATCAGAATATCCAGATCGTGGTAATGCTGTGACCATACACTTTTCAGATACCATTGAAACTTTCTCATGTGAAGCCTTGCATTTGGAATCAATAGAATGCAGGAAGCCATGTAGCCCAGAGCCTGCAGGAATTTCCTTGCAGTGAGCTGAGATAGAGTTGCCAAGGTGTTGAAAGTAGAAGCCAGCTGAGTTTGTTTTTCTGGAGTGAGGTAGGCCCTTTGTAAGGTTGTATTTAAGAGGGCTCCCAAGAATACCATTTGTTGAGAAGGGATCAAATGTGACTTTTTTATGTTCACTGAGAATCCCAGTAGTAGGAGAAGACGTTGAACAAAGTCCAGATGTTGAAGCAGAAGATCTTTGCTGTCTGCCTGAATAAGGCAGTCGTCCAAATAGGGGTAAATCTGGATCCCCTGAAGTCTGCAGTAAGCCACTACTGGTGCCAGGCACTTGGTGAAGACTCTGGGCAGTAGATAAACCAAAGGGCAGAACAGAGAATTGAAAGTGCCTCGAACCTGCCTTGAACCTGAGGAATTTCCTGCGTTCTTGTCTGATAGGGATATGCAAATAGGCTTCCTTTAAGTCCAATGTCACCATCCAGGCATCCTGAGAGAGCATTGGAATTAGCTGTTGCAGAGTAAGCATCTTGAACTTTGGAATTTCCAAAAGGTGTTTAACACAGAAAGGTCCAGAATAGGTCTCCATGAGTTTTGTTTTCTGGGAACCAGAAACAGCCTTGAATAAAACCCTTTTCCCATTTCCGAGAGTGGAACAGGCTCTATGGCTCTCATGGCCAGAAGAGCATCCACTTGAGTTAAGGCCTCTGACCATTGAAGTTTTGGCAGATCTGGCCAACCGTGAGTCCTTGGCAAAGTGTGAAAGTGGAACTTGTAACCTTTTAAAATCACATCCAATACCCATCTGTCCTGGGTAATATGAGTCCAATTTCTGTAAAAAAGAGACAGTTTTCCTCCGAGAGGGGCGTCCAGGTGAAGGGGTCCTGAAGCCCAACCGAGAGAGTCATTGAGTTTGCTTTCTTTGAGATTGGGATCTGTCTTCTCCCATTCTAGGTGAAGAAGCAGTCCATTGTCTAGATCTGTAAGTGGTCTGGCCTTGACCACGAACTCTGGAGCGTCTATATCTTCCCCTTTGAGGCCGGTCAGACGTGGGAAAGGACCAATTTTTAGAGGGCCAATTCCTGGAAAATCTAGGAGGCTGAACTTGCAAGAAATCTTTTACAGTCTGCATAGATTTTGCCTTTTCTTCCATCTTTTTAATAACTTCCTCAGCCTTAGAACCAAAAAGAACATCTTGTTGAACAGGGGCATCTAATAACTTAGCCTTAACCTGTTCAGGTAAACTTTGTTCACGAAGCCAGGCATGTCTCCTAATCACAGTACCAGAGGCAGCAGCCCTGCAAGAAGCATCCAAAGCATCAAAACCACAATGTAAGCTATGCTTGTTAACCTGTTCAGTAGCATGCAAAACATCCTGAAGTTCCTTATCCTCTGCACAAGCAGGATGGGAAGCAAGCTTTTGCTTTAAAACAGACAAAAGAAATTGCTGATATTTAAACATATGAAACTGGCAATTTAAAGCCCTTACAGACAGGGTAGCAGAAGTATATACCTTTTATCCCACCTGTCTAAAGCACGAGAATCCTTCTCAGAGGGAATAGGATTTTAGAAGTAGCAACCTTAGCAGCCTTAGAGCCCTGAGAAATAGTTACAGGATCTGCAGAAGGATTTTAAATAAAAATAAATAAGAGTCAGGAACCCTATAAAATCTATCAGGCTTAGAAGGAGCAGGAGGCATGGAATCAGGATTCAAATTAGCCTCAGAAAAGCATCATCTACAATGTCCAAGACAGGAGGGATAGCTAAATGCCTATACTGAGGGTGAAGAAGATATTCTCGAACGCTCTTTATGGAAGCAGAATATTCCTGTCCTTCCCAATGAAAATGTTCCCTCATCTCATGCAAGGTTTCCCCAAAAGAAAACTCCTCAGGCGGAGAGGCCGAGGGCAAAGAATCCTCAGCATCCGAATCCTCATAAGGGGGAAAGGAATAGTCCTGATCAGAGGAAGAAACAGAAGATACAGAAGCCTGGTCAGAGGAATCCAGAGTAACATCCTGTCGAGGCCTTTTCTCAGGAGGGGGGTGAGAACCCCTAATCATTGTAAGCAAATCTTCAGCCATCCTCAATAATTGTTTTTGTGTCTTGGGAGTGGATTCAGAAGCAGCTTGAGCTGAAACTTTAGACTTAGTAGGAGTCTTTGTCTTTGCCTTTGAAATAGTGATATGAGTAGGCCTGAAAACCCCTCAGAAGCCGGTACCTGCACAGCGGTTCCGGACCCATCTGAAGGAGCGGGGTCCGAAGGTCCTGCAGCAGTTAAAATAGTGGGCCTTGATGGCTCCCCATGGGAGTCCGTATCGCCATCGGTTCAGAAGTGGCGGACGACAGGGGCTGCAAAAGCGCCTCACTGACGACAGCCGAACCGGACGCTGGCTCCAGCTGCAACGAGTCCTGTTTGGACCTCGGAGGCCTGTCTTTGTCTTTGCGCTTCTTTTGAACTCCGGTAGTGTCCGACGACATTCTGTAATTGAAGCGTCTGCCAAAATAATTTAAAGCCCAATCGTACCTGCGCTTGATAGTACGAGAGTTGAACCTGGCACAGAACCGACAACAAGAAACGTCGTGGTCAGGGCCTAAGCAAGGTAGACAGTAAGAGTGGAAATCTTTATGAGGTATTTGTTTCCCACACGCTATACAATTATTAACTTTTTCTGACATCGGAGGAAGAAGAAAAAGATTCCCCAACGGGGTACTTAGCTTTGAGAAGAGAAGTAAGAACTTCGGACCGACAACCGAAAATCGCCAACCAACATTTTGCGAGCTGCTTTCCACCGCACGGCAAAAAAGACTGGAGAAGATGACGTCGGCTGAGGGCTATGTACCAAGGCGTACTGACGTCAGGATACTAGCTTATACAGCCGACGCCGGACCCAGACTTTGGGATTCTGGCCGACCTCGGGCTGCCTGCCGGCAGGAGCACCCTACAGTTATGACTGCAACAGTGAAACACGAAGAACATCAAGTAAGGTCCTAGGACAGAGCCCTGTGGGACACCCTGACTGTAACCATGGATTACGCCTGTACAGTTGCTGTATGATACTTGCCATGTCCTATGTGTAAAGCCATGCAGCTATCCATCTTATCATGAGTACATCAATACCTAGTTGTACTAATTTATCAGTGTTATGTGTATGACCCTGTCAAATGCTGAAGTTAAATCTATACAAATTATATCACAGCACAATTTTTCATTCATAGCTGTTATATTGTTATAGAACATCACATTACATGTGGCAATAGATCTGTTTTCAACATATGCATGCTGATATATGGTTTCAAGTCCCAACCTATCCAGTTCTGACAATAACTTATCCAATATTACCGTCTCCATTATTTTACCACAACATGAAAGTAGACTTAAGGGTCTGTATGACTCTGGGTTTGTCCTACTCCCCTTTCACTTAAAAACAGGTTTAATAAGCACGTCTCCAATCTTGAGGAACCTCCCCAAATGTATGACCTAGTGAATAATAGATAAAATGGTACTGCAAGTTCTTGAAGTGTTCTCAGGTCATTGTTACTAATTCCATCTCCTCGCTGTGATTTGTGTGCATCAGGTTGCACAGTTCCTTTTCAATATAATCTAATTTGATTCCAGTATCGGGGGTTACCTGAAGTCACTAGGACAATTTACCACCCTTTTGTAGAGCCAAACTGTTTTTCATAGATTTTGAAAATATATCTATAATCTGTGTCTGAGAATAAATTTTAGAATCTGCACAGTTTATCAGTTTCTCTCCTTACTCCTTCCACATCTTGTGCATCTATAAAAAGGTTTCCTATTATGCTCAATATCTTTATATAAATTTTCTTCAAATTGTTCTTGATCTTGTCTCGCACTATGCTTCATCTGTTTGTTCAGCTTGTTTATTTCAGTTTTGAAAGTTGTAGTTCGACCTCTCTAATGACTTGAACACAGTATAATTTATGAACTGACTTCAAGTAAACATAACTAATGGTAAACACCCATTCCAGAAATCTAAATTTAAACTACTTTCTCACCATCACCAGATGGTGTGATTGATATCTAACTCAACCTATTCCCCATTTCTAAAATTGGCTGCCTTACCTATCAAGCAAAGTACTTCCCTTGCTCATTCTCTCAGTCAATGTCTTACAAGTCACATCCAACTCCTAAAGTGATCACTTGGACAGTCACCACTACCTATGGAGTTCAAAAGGCAAAGGGGAGAATGGAAGTAGGTTTATCAGGCATTTATTTTATCTTTTGTTAACCGGGTTAGTCTCACTAGGCTAGTGGCTTCTTTTCACGGGAAACCCAAGGTGGTATTTATAACTATTAGGGAAAATTTGACCAGGGCATCAGGAAAACTTCTCTACTCATTTCGAAAGGTGCGATGGCATCTTTTACATCCACCTGAGGTACCACCAACTCAGATGGGGCCTCATTTGATGATCTCACCCAAAGGACGACACACTCATGCATGCAGCACCCTCTTATGCTGTACTGCAATGTTACAAATCTACTTACCTACTGTGGGAATAGATCCCACAGCCTTCTGCACCAAAGTAGTGTGCGCTACCTGCTGCTCATGTGCATAAGTACACACACACACACACACACACACACACACACACACACACACACACACACACACACACACACACACACACACACACACTCTCTTTCGGGCCATTTTAGAGTCCTCAACTGATCTTATGCCATGTATTTGGAATGTAAGAGGAAATCTGAGTACCTGACGAAAACCCAGGTGAACACAGGGAGGACATGAAGATTATATACAGAAGGCAGCCCTTTTGAGAACCAAATCTGAGAACCTCTTGCTGTGTACTTCCCTATCACGCTTTAAAACCAATCTAGACGACTGGATGGGCGATCATAAACTTTCACCAGGGACACTTTTGGAAAATATTTTTAATAGAGGACACTGCTAGTCTCACACCAGTACAAAATGACCAGGCTGAGTTTTCAATAGTATCGCTGGCTATAAGCTTAGTAAGATCCTACAAACCAAATGATTAAGACTACAGCAATAATCAGCAATTCTAACTTTAAAAGTACTTATACCAACCTTTTGACAAGTGAAACCTGTTTTTTTCCAAAAAGAAATTGAATATTTTCCTCCTTAACACTTTATGTTCCCTGGTTTAACTTTTTTACTTCAACCCTACACTACAGTTGTACACAGCCTAACATCCACATACTTGGAGTTAGGCACTGCTCATTTTTTAGGCCTTCCTGCAAAGTATTAAATAACCAGACTGAAACTAAGCAAGCTCTACTGTGTCATTCAAAAAGCATACAGACAGGCAAACAAACACAGCAGTCCTGTCCACAGCTTACTGCAGTCAACCAAAACTTAAATGCAACAGAAACAATTATAGATGATGCTGTCTTCAGCTAATTCTTGCATTCTATTGCTTACAAGCACCACTGCATTATGCACGGTGGCATGATCTTTGCACTATATGACAATCAACTGTACAACAACTATACCTTCCAAGAACCAATTGCAAATACAATTTTCAAAGACAGTGGGGAAATAACCTATTCTGTTTCTTGAAATATCAAAACATTCAGAATGTGCAGAACATTACTTTTTTTTTCATTATGGCATCTTCACTCCCTCTTGTTTCCTCAATTTACTGCCAACAGGCAAATGTTGGGACAATTCTGTGTTTTAGCTCTAAGGCATGCCAACATTCAGAACTGAAAAATGCCTTTTTTAAACACATAACTGCACACGATTTTCAATTAATCGCCTTGGCAGCACAGCCAAATGCCTAACTACAGAGAAGTTTTGCACTTCTATTTTGCTTCTGTTCCATGAAGTCATGTTTAAGATGGACAACTAGACATCAGGCTAAGTAAACTAACTGGTACTCTTCAGACTCTCTTCAGCCACAATCTACAATATCAACACAAGGACAAATGCCGTATATACAGACATTTTAGGACAGCTACTCAACCAGTGTTGTGTTGTGGTAGGAAGGCAAAGAAAACCTGTCTGTGTGCAAAACAGCACGCAAACTCAAGCTGACAGTGACCTGATATCAGCACTGAACCTCAAACACTGGCATTGTGATGTATAAACTTTACTCATGGACCTGCATACTTTTGCAAGTCAGGCACCTCAAAAAATGTACAGTGAAAATATCAAAAGTTATGCACCAGTTCCAAGGTGTGAAATTTCAATGCAATGATTCATCCATTTAGTTGTTTTGTTTGTCTTTCGGCTTTTCCCGGTAAGGGGTCGCCACAGCGGAACTCCAGTCCACTAATGATTGGCAGAAGATTTTTACATAACGCAGTGGTGCCAGGTAGACGCTCAACCTTCAACGATTCATCCATTCAGTATAAGTGTTTTACCCCAGCACCTTCTGAGTGGACTTAACAGTGACATTTTGTGGCCAAACACATTTTTCCTAAAAGGTGATTTTTCAGTGTGACATCATCTTTCAGATTAAAAACTGAGCATTACAAAAAATAATGTGCATGAAACAGGGTGACAAAATGGTAAGCTAATAATCTGAACAAAATACTTTAAAGAACAAATAAATAAGCCACTGAATTTGAAAACATCCTCGTAGATTTAGCAATTTACAATATTTTGATTGCATACTTAACATATATGTACTTCATCTGAAAATATCAAGGATAAGAAAACTTTTTTTTTTGTCTTAACTTAGGCAAACTATTTACTGAATGTGCAGCCTGAAAAACAATCGGGAAAAAATCTGGTAGTCTGGCTCGAGACTGGATAACTAAAAAAATAAGTGTATAATAAGAATGTAGTGCACAAAGACAGATTTCTAATGTGGCATTATGTACTGGTACTCTTTAAACTCAGCTTTGAGGTGAACAGTTTTAGTAATTTACAGTTTTAGTAATTTGAATACAACCTATCAACTCATGTATTTCTTCTCAGCACCTCATTAAGTTCTACACAAGCATTTACAAGTTATAGCATAAAAAATCATAGCACACACTATTAGACATTTTTTCACAATGGACAGATCACACAAGACATTTATCTCTTAAAGACGCTCAGTCATAAAATGAAATCCCAAGTGCTCAATCATAAGATAAGATGACATCCCCAAGTCTCTTAAGCATCAACAGCAGCAGCTCCCAAGAACAACAATGAAGCCACACAGCATCAATATTTGTCAGGAAGACACTGCTGGCCTCCTGAAACCCTCCCCTTCATTTTCTGTTTCATATTGAATTTGGTCACTGGGGAATTGTGGGCATTTTATCTGGTGCACAGCTGAGAAATAAACCACACGGATTTGTGGAAGGGCTACAGAAGTTCAAAGGGATTTCTCCCATCTGCCAATTTAAGTCAGCCATTAGTTTCTTCAGATGTTCATTCACTCTCAAAATGAGCATATCAGCAAAAATCAGCTGAAAACCTAGGACATTTGAAAGGTTCGACTCCCGTTGACTGTCAAGGCTACTAAAAACACTCAAACTATAACTTGACTTTAGTTGTAGACAGTAAAAAAATCAATATTAATAATTAATTTATGCTCTAAAACACAGCATCATTATCAACTGCAGTAATTAATGACTACAACTGGATCAGAGGGACAGAGCCCTAATTATGACCAGGCAACTCTTATTTGGCTAGAGGCTCAAGCACCAGCTGGAGCTGGCAAGGGGTAGGAGGGGAATTTAGAAGCTTAACCTATTAGCTTCTCTTCAAGGCATGGAGAGGGTGGGTGGTTGTGCTCAGGGCATATGTCTACAACGGAAGCCTTAGTGTAGACCAAGGATCACATAGACATATTGATCAAATCATACATGGAGGTGTGAATGTGCTTCACAAAGCCCACTGCATGGACATTAACAAGCATGTGTAGTGGTATGACAAGGTTGAAGAAGAAAGCCCCATTCCATTGCAAGGATGACAGTCCCATTCTTGGTTTACACAATCCTAACTTCCAAAGGCTAGGAGGAAACAAGGAGATTAACAGTGTGGCCATAAGGGAGAGCAGAATTTCAGCAGTGGAGTATAAGCAAATAATGCATGCATTCATAAATAAATAAACTAACAAAATGAATTAATAAATTAAGCCATAGCACAGGAATCATAAAAATAAAGATAAAAATACCATTGTGTAAATTCCAAAAAATATCTGGCAAGCCTACAACCTCCATATATGCAGTATCTTTACTGTAAACAGGCCAGATAGTCAGGTCAGGACATCAGTGCTGTGCCAATTTTCAAACTCCACTTTTGCACAAATGTAGCATAATTTGAACTTTACACTTTCAATGGCAGGAAAAGCCACTTACACCTTTCATGCAAGGGATATACCATGGCACTCTCTTTACCTTAAATACCTGGAAGAGGTTCTTCCTTCTTGTGCAGCCAATGTGGGGTATGTCCCCAAGTACACCACCACAGATGAACCACTGGTTGTAGTAAAGGTCACGTAGGCATGCAGCCTATAAAGTGAGCAGGGCTTAAGTTGTCATACGTAGAGTTGGGGACAATTACACAGCAAGGGGTATCGTGCATGCATCCCCTTTGACACTATAGGCAAGCATAGGGCTGGGAAGCTTGAGTAGGGTAAAACAAAGAAAAGCCCTGACAGATTCCACAACAGCCTTGTAATGAGCCCTTGCTCCAAAGGAATGAGTGTCAGGCGACAGCTCTTGCCCAGCAGGGAATAAGTGATCACAAAGATTATAGGAGTGAGTGATGGTTGGCAGTCATCAGGGACAAAACAGATTTTTGTAACATTGCTGATAATGGAGAAAGAACTGATAACATTCCTCTGAAGGGCTCAGCCTTATCCTTGGTAAGTTGCTTAAGAGAAGTAACACCACTTGCTTCTTTTCCAAGATGTGAAAAAACATCAGAACTCAAAGATAAGCTTTGGATGTACCGTACTAGTTCTGCAATAAAAATTTTTCAAGCTTAAATAAGTTTTGTGCACAAGTAGAAAAGAACATTACTCATTCACAGTGCTTCAGGAAGAACAAAATCATACAAACTCACTGATATCATACTAGCTAATTAATAACAAATAATGCCTTCATTCAATCTCCATCGGCTTTGTCCTACCTAAGGCTGCAGTGGAAACAAAGACTATTTTGGCACTCACTCAATGTAAGGTAGAGAATTATTCCTGGATGGTATGAGACCATCTACACCCAGACTCTGCTGCACTTGGCTGCGAGGGAAAGGTTAGTTTGCTTTTTATTTGTTGTATTACTTTACTGCCTCTTATTATTTTGAATACTGTGATTTGTTTTATTTACCTTGTGTTTTACTTGTATTCTGCTTTTAACTACATATTACAACTTGAAAAGAGACAACAGCTCTGTCTCCTGCGAGTCAGGCAGAAATTAGTACAGATCAACAGAACAGGTCAGTTAAGGTTAATCATCTGTGAACTGAGGGGGTGGAGCTAGGAACTAAACCTTCTAATTACGGGGTAAAATAAAACATTTCAGAGCTTTACTAGAAAGGCTCACCCAGACTCTGCAACACTTCGCTGTGAGGGGAAAGGTTAGTTTGCTTTTTATTTGTTGTATTACGTTTATTGCCTTTTTCTATTTTGAATATTGTGATTTGTTTTATTTACCTTGTGTTTTACTTGTATTCTGTTTTTAACTGCATATTAAAACTTTTAGAGACCACAGCTCTGTCTCTTGTGAGTCAGGCAGATTTTTTTTCCCTACCCGGTTACTGTAGTGTTCTTAAACACCACGGTCTTTCTATTTGCCTTCCCCTTATGTTAATTTGACCATATATCTCATTTCTTCTCTGTTTTTACTGGCTTGTATGAGTAAGCATAAAATTATCATTTTGTGAAATCACTCCCCTTCAACTATTTAAATTTATTGGCCATCCTACTTGTAATCCATAGTACCAAAATACAAAAGTGACCACCCCCTTTCAATCTTTCTTGCTGTTTTAAAAATAGTGACTCTCCACTAAAACTTAACTTTTTAGACAGGTAAAACTTAAGTTACCTACTTTCACATCTAACTCATCTAGTGCACACTGCAGTGTTTAGAATAAACCATTTTTTCATCTTACCTTTAAGCATCCCTGTGACTAACACTTGCTTTAAAACCTGCTGCAAAGCACTAGGAAGTCCTAAACTGATACAAGCACTCAACTCTCCTTCTTAATAAGGAGAAATTAATCATAGGCACTAAACAGCCTATAACTGCAAAGTACCTTGCTAAGATAAGGAAAACAACTCTACTTTACAAAAATAAAAAAAAAGCACCAAACCAGGCATGTCCAAGGGTCAGATTCCGGTGATTTCTCCTGTCCACCTGG
The DNA here is from genome assembly GCF_019279795.1 of Protopterus annectens. Lineage (NCBI taxonomy): Eukaryota > Metazoa > Chordata > Ceratodontiformes > Protopteridae > Protopterus > Protopterus annectens. The sequence goes on along the minus strand of NC_056744.1, from coordinate 208,917,029 downwards.
CGAATCTGGGCATACTGGGGCAATACAGCAATTGCCTCATGTACACAGACAACCCTCTCCTCCTACCACCCAACACTACAACCCGCGAGAGATGCTCTTACATAGCCAAACTTGAAGCAAAGCTCTCTCCACCCAAGATTATGCTAGACAGTCAAGAGGAGAAGGTTAACATCTGCACTACACCTCAAGCAACACATAGCCCTTCTAAACCCACACCACCAACACCCACACATAGCAACACTAAACCCACATATGTGGAGGCTCTTAACATTAACCTGCCCAAGCCACAAGGACCTTTGAAGCTAAAACGCAAATACCAATCACAACCAAAGTGTCACATAGCTCACACCACCAGTGTGCCACCCAACAACAGCCCCTAAGGCAAGACAACGTACCCAGGACTTTAGTCATAGGTGACTCTATAGTCAGGCACACTGATGTCCCACTCACCAGGCTGAACAAGGAGAAAATTACAGTCAGCTGCCTGTCGGGTGCCAGGATCTGCCACATAACGCATGCACTCAAGTCACTCCACAATAAGTACAAATATGACTCTGTCATTGTCCATGTTGGAGTGAATGACTGGAGACGTACCTCCCTGGACAACATGAAGAGAGACATGGAGCTCTTGGATCATGTGGCCCAGGCAGGTATGACTAACAGGAACAAAAAGGAAAACGGCTGCAGGTAAAACCAAGGTGCTAAAATAAATAGAAAGAAATAAAAGCACAATGCACCGAGGTAACACACAATAGCGTTTAATAAAACAAAAAAACAACAAATGGTGAGCACTTTCGTCAGTATGACTCTAGCCCAGAATAGCATCCTGTCTTCGCCCAGAATGAAACCACAGTATAAGGTCAAAATTATTGACTTCAACAATTGACTAAGCTTCTGGTGTCATTCAAAGGGGATGCAGTATCTGCCTGCCTAGAACAACATGATCGACAGACCACAATGCTTTGCCGGATATGGTCTGCATCTGTCGCCCTGAGATTCAGGTTACTGGCCAAGGCTCTTGCCACCCCTATAGTGCCTTTTTTAGGCAAAGTTCAAAAGGACAAAACCACCACCATAACAGGTAAAAGCATGCAAAATCTGAAGGTAATGCTACTCAATGCTAGAAGTCTAAACCTCAAAATGCACTCTCTCGAGGCACTCCTAAAAATGGAGAACATCGATATCTGTGCAGTAACTGAGACCTGGTTCAAGAATCCAGAGAGCACCCCTGCAATACCAGGCTACAACTCTTACCACACTTTTCGGCCACCAAACCAGGACCAAAACACTAAAGGTGGAGGAGTATCCATATTCACCAAGGATATTCACACCACCAGGCTAGTTGCCCAACACAATGTGTCTGAAATTCTCCAGGTGCAAATAACACTGGGTAAGACTGCAATCCAAATTGTAGCTTGCTACAGATCCCCCACCATGCCCCAAGAGTCTCACTACACCTTTCTAAACATACTGGAAAATATTAAGATACAACCAAACACCCTAATACTGGGTGATTTCAACTGCCCTGCCATTAACTGGGAAAACTGTGTGTGTACCAACACCTTTGCCCAACGGTTCTTGGAATTCATAAATTCTAACGCCCTGGATCAACTAATCCTTAGTCCCACCAGGGGCTCCAATATCCTAGACTTGGTCATTACCAACATGGAAAATTGATGCTCCACACCTATGGTCACCCCCTCAATGGTCAGGTCTGACCATAAGCAAATCAACCTTGACATCCACATCCCATCCCCACCCCCCAGTAAGGAAACCTTTGTAAAAAAACTTCTCCAAAGCAAACTTCATGCTACTCAAGTCAGAAGTGACAAACTTCATGACACCCATGCAGACAGGAACTGAAAGTTCGACTGCTGAATCCTACACTAGGGCACTGTACGAGCACATCCACTCGTGCATGAATGGGATGCATGAATCCCCAATAGAAGTAAGATGCTCTCCTCCAAAAAAAGGAAGCCAATCTGGTGGTCCCTTGCCATAAACAAACTTTACAACAAAAGGAAGAAACTGTTGCAGAAAAGAGGAAAATCCCAGGATGCAAAAAACTCCCTTACCACTCTCAGTAAGAAGCTGAGATCCCTCAAATAATCCTCCAAAGCTAGTTACGAAAATAAAATTGCCAAAGATTCCAAAGACAACCACAAGGCATTCTACAGCTATGTCAAGAATATAAATGGCAATGCTCAGATCTGCTCTGAGCTACAACAGAATGGCATTAAATATACTGATCCCAGGGATATTGCCAATATCCTTGGCAGATCAATTCAGTGCAAACTTCACCCCACTCTCACCCCCTAAAGGGCCCATCTCAATACCGAAAGATTGCCAAATTCTGGTAATAACGGCCACACAGGTAAAAAATGCACTCTCCAAAGCTAAGAATACCGCATCCATGGGACCAGATAACAGTGGTTAACACTGAGCAGCCTGCCTGTCCCTGTAGGAATGGTTACTGCCTAGAAACTGTAGTTTTATTGGCCATTTTGGGTCAATTCCAAACTCCTTGATCTCTCTCTCTTAAAACCCTGCAGCCGTGTGGTTTTGGCATCTTTCCAGGCTTGATAGTTGTTGCTGAAGCACCTACCAAGAGGAGAAAATGCTGAGAGAAGAAAGGAGCCACTGAGATTTTAAGTATTTTCTTGTGATTTATTTCTTAGAAAAACTGCATTGCCGCCTACTTTTTGGCGTTTTCTTGATTGCAAAAGTTGATATCTGGGTTAGAAACAGTATTCAGAACATACCTGGAGCCTGTTTACTGCATTTTTTGTGTTGCACTTAATTTAAAACATTTTTTTCTTAAATTGCATTTTTCCTGCCTCTGACCTAGCACAGACATGTTGGGGTCCATTTATTGCACTGTTCCGACTAGTTTGCTACTTGTGTGTCTCTGCTATCCTTAAACAAAAACAAAAAAACTTGCTATTTTCCCACTTTCTCTAATTTAAAAGAAAATTTAGTTACAGAGTTGCTGTTCTGAACTGTTTGCAAGTTTCTTGGAGGCCAGTACTTGCTTGGGCTAAAGGGAAGTGTCTGTGTTCACCAGTGGCAGTGGTTAAGACTGAGCAGCCTGCCTGTCTCTGTAGGAGTGGTTACTGCCTAGAAACTGTAGTTTTATTGGCCATTTTGGATAAATTCCAAACTCCTTGACCTCTCTCTCTCTTAAAACCCTGCAACTCTCTTTTTGCGCAGTCTTGCGCACAGAGCAGAGTCGGGCAGCGCTGCTTAAACAGGTTTAAACTATTCCCGGCGCCAGAAAGTCTGCTCTTCAGTTTTTCCCTTAGAACTGCTCTAAATCTCAAAATAAGCACTCTCTCTTTTCATTCTAAAGCCCAGCACTTGCTCGTATAAGTAATCTCATAGGTAAACACTAATAAACTTAAGCACTATATCCTCTTTTACTCCTTTTAAGCACTTGCTCCCTATTGGTTCTTTCTGATCAGTCAATAAGTAGTTCCCTATATTATTCAGGCATGTCCAAAGGTCAGTTTCGGGTTTACTCTCCAGTCCAGTTGGTGAATCTGGGAATCTTGAGGCAATGTTACAACTGCCTTATGTATACAGACCACTCTCTCCTCCTCCCAACAACCTCAAATATATGTGAGAGATGCAACTATACAGCCAAACTGGAGGCTAAGCTCTCTCAACCCAGTACTGGCACAGCCTGTCAGGAGGAGAAGGTAACTACACACACCACAAATCCGGTCTCACATAGACCTATTGCATCAGCAAACCAAACACAAACATAAACACACAAAAACATACATGGAGGCTCTAAATAAAAATCTGCCTAAGCAGCAGAGACCTCCAAAGCAGACATCCAAGCAACCCCTACCACGAAACAATACCCATGTAGCACATAGCTCACAAAGTCAGTGTGCCACACAGTCACAGCCCTTAAGGCTAAACAACACACCTAATACACTTGTAATAGGGGACTCTATTGTCAGACACACTGACGTCCCACTCACCAGGCTGAACAAGGAGAAGGTCACTGTAAGCTGCCTCTCGGGTGCCAGGATCCACCACATAACACAAGCACTCAGGTCACTACAAAGCAAGTACAAATATGACTCTGTCATTGTCCATGCTGGTGTGAATGACCCGAGACGTACCTCCCTGGACTACATGAAAAAAGACATGGAAGAGCTCTTTGATCATGAAGCCCAGGCCGGCATGACCCTGACCTTGAGTAGCATCTTACCCTAACTAAGAATGATGCCACAGTATAAAGACAAAATGATCAATTTTAACAACTGGCTAAAGTATTGGTGTCATTCAAAGGGGATCCAGTGTCTGTCAGCCTGGGATGACATGCTCGACAAGCTACGTTGCTTCACTTGCACCTGTCACCCTTGGGTTTTCGGAAACTGGCAAAGGCTCTTGCCTCCCCATAGTGCCTTTTTTAGGCAAGGCTCAAAAGACAAACCCACCTCCATAGACAACACAAAGAAAAAAAAAACTTAAGGGTAATGCTGCTCAATGCCAGAAGCCTAAACCTCAAGATGCATGCACTTGAGATTCTCCTCAGTATGGAGAATATTGATATCTGTGCAGTAACAGAAATCTGGTTCAAGGCTCCCGAGAGCACCCCAGCACTAACAGGTTATACTTTTTCATACCATGCTTTTCGGCCCCAAAACTCGGACCGAACCACAAAAGGAGGGGGAGTATCCATATTTATCAAAGATACCCACACCTCCAGGTTAGTGGCACTGCATGAAGCATCGGAGATCATCCATGTGAAACTAACAGTGGGCAAAACTGCCTTTCAGTTTGTAGCCTGCTACAGACCACCCTACAAACACAAGAATCTCACTCGGCTTTCCTGAGAACACTGGAGAATATGAAGCTCTCTCCATACACCATTATATTGGGTGACTTCAACTACCCAAACATTGACTGGGAAAACTACTCGAGCCCAAATGCCCTCGCCCAACGGTTCCTAGAATTTATAAACTCAAATGCTATGGAACAACTGGTCACCACCCCCATAAGAGGGGAAAACATATCCCTATACACAAACATTAACAAACAATGGGGACTGGAAGCCATTAGCAAAATGTTGGGAGAAGGGCCCAGGACTAGTTACATTTTAAATCTTTTGGAATTTTGCTTGACACATAACGGTTTTGAATTTGAAGGAAAATTTTTTCTACAAAGGGAAGGTACGGCTATGGGGCACCATTTTATGGTATGCCATGAATATGCCATTCTTTTCATGGCCCATTTTGAGAATTCCTTCATTTATCTGAAAGAGTTTTTCAGAAACAAAGTAGTAAAATACAAGAGATTCATAGATGATCTCTTGTTTCTGTGTAGAGGGGATCCCAAGGAATTTGAGGGATTCGTTTTGGAAATGAGGGAAAACCCATGCGGTTTGGATTTCACCTATGTGGTTGGTATAAGGAATATTCAGTATTTGGACATTGAATTGTACATAGATTCCAGTAATAAGGTACAGCACAAGCCCTTTTATAAGGTCACAGCAGCTGACAATTTTTTACATGCGTCCAGCATGCACAGTGAACATCTGATAGATTCTCTACCAGCAGGTGAATTCAAACGCATAGGGAATAATGCATCTGAACGTGGAAGAACCAGCATTGAGTTTGATAAAATTGAGAAAAAACTCATTGAAAGAGGTTATTCCAAGGCCAACATCAGGTCAGCTAGAATTAAGGTAGAACAGGAAATGGGCTTAAGGAATTTTGAGAGGAGATGTCGAAAGGATACATGGGCACGTACAACTGCACAGAACTTTGTAGAGGAAGGTCAAAAAGATAAAATATTTTTTGTTACTAGATATTCACAATTTTCAAGTAAGGTGAAAGAAACAGTTTTGAAATTATGGCCCATTGTCACCGGGGATGAGAAGGTGGGGAAACTTATTTCCAAACAATGTGACTTTCTCATATGGCATATATCCCAATTTAAAAGAAATATTAAACACTAGAAAAATACATAAAGACAACACTAGGAAAGGCACCTTCAGATGTGGGAGATGCAAAGTATGTTCCAAAGTTAGAAGTTTAGATGGTACAAAAATCAACAATGTTTTGTACAGGGCTTTGGAATGTTTTGATTGCAATTCCACGGGGGTAGTTTACATTATTGGATGTGGATGTAAGAAACCTAAATGGTATATTGGGTCAAACAAGTAGAAAAGTCAAGTTAAGAATATTGGAGCATTTGGGTAACATTAGGCACAAAAGGCTAGATAGTCCAGTGGCCAAGCACTTTTGTGAAGAGCACAAGGGGGTTCCTGAAGGGTTTATTTTTTGTGTTTTAGGGAAGCCTAAGAGTATAGGTGATGTAGCAGTTTTTCATAATAAATTATTGGAAATGGAGTCTAGATTTATTTTAAACTATAAGACTGTCTTTCCCAATGGTTTAAACTTGGAAATATAGAAAATAATTTGTACATTTAAATTTTGTATTCAAGCTTAATATTTATTACATGTGTCAAGGGGTGTTCAAGGTGTATAATGCGAATTGAATGTTATTTAATGAAAACTTTCATATTGCATGGAAGAAAAATGTTTATTACAAAAATGTATATTATAAAAACAGTTGATACACTTCTTCTCGCTCATTATAAGAAATTAAAGATTGTATAAGTGGTTAGTAATTTTAAAGTAAAACAAATTGTGTAGTGAATCATGCTTGAGGCAATTTGATATATGGTTTAACAAGCCTTGTTGAATCAATTATGCATGCAAATGACATAGATGTGTTATAAAAGGGGTGTTGTTGGTTTAGTAAAACTTATTCCATGAGAAGGCGAAGGCCGAGGTACCACAATTAAAAGATATTTCAACAGTTGATGCTGGTTTGTGTTCCAGTTTTTCTTCTATTTGCTGCATGTAAGAGTTCGTTTTTTGGATAGAACAGCCAGTGTTGCCATGTGTGAGTGTGGTGGTCAGTCTGTTTATGGGTTTATTTGGGAAAACATATTGGATCTGGTCATCACCAACATGGGGTCTCTATGTTCCACACCAGAGGTATACCCCTCATTGGTATGATCAGACCATAAACTAATCTCACTGGACATCCATATTCTGTCCCCACCCCCAGCCAAGGAAACCACGGTGAAGAACTTCTCAAAAGCAAACTTCACATTTCTCAAAACCGAGGTGGAATCCTTCAAAGCCCCCAGATCAGTGGAAAATACGGCCCAAAATGCAGAATCCTTTACAAAAGCATTCTATGGACACCTACAGGAATGCATGGAGCATGCTATCCCAAATAAATCCAAGACTCACTCCTCCAAAGGCAGGAGACCTGTCTGGTGGACCCCAGCCATAAATAAGCTATACAACAGAAGGAGAAAGCTACTACATGATAGAGCAAAATCCCAAAAAGGGAAGGCATCTCTGATCAGTACTAGCAAGAAACTACGCTCCCTCATAAAATCATCTAACCAGCTTCAAAAGAAAAATTGCAGAAGACACTAAAGATAATCACAAGGCCTTCTTTAGTTATGTCAGAAACCTGGGAGGCAATTCCCAGATATGCTCTGAGTTAGTGCAAAATGACAAGAAATACACTGAACCCACAGACATTTCCAACATCCTGGCAGAAAGGTACAGTGCAAACTCCCCCCCTTCCCCCCCAAAAGAGCAAATGTCTATTCCAACCGAGTGTAGCCTTCCTGAGATCACAGATGCACAGGTGAGAGCTGCCCTCTGCAAAGCAAAAAACACAGCATCAATGGGACCAGACGGTGTCCTGGGCTGCGTCTTACACGAGCTCCAAGAACAACTAAACCTTCATATAAAGTCACTGTTCAATCTCAGCCTTACTACAGGATATGTTCCCAAGGAATGGCGTACAGCAACAGTGGTCCCACTCCACAAAGGTGGTGCCACAACAGACCCCGGAAACTATCGCCCTATAAGCCTGGTCTGCAAAGCTATGGAGCGTATCATCATGGAAATCATAAACAAAGACAGTGGGAACCTCCAGACATTGGATCCTACCCAATTTGGCTTTGTTAAGGGCAGATCTTGCCTCTTGAACCTGGTCGACTTTTTTGAAACAGTTACCAAAGCCATAGATGAAGGGAAGGTAGTCCACACAGCCTATCTGGACCTCGCAAAAGCCTTCGACACAATACCCCACTCGGGCATCATAAATAAGCTCACCAGCTTAAATATCAACCCCTATGTCACAAGATGGGTTGCAAACTGGCTCAGGGATAGAACCCACATGGTCAGAATAGCAGGTGCCATGTCAGATCTAAACCAGTTACAAGTGGCATCCCACAAGGCTCAGTCCTGGGACCTTTCTTGTTCAGTATATATATTTCTCCGAGGTACAGGCTAACACGGGTGGACTATGGCTGACCAAGTTCGCAGATGACTGCAAACTGGGTGCCATAATCGACTCTCCGGCTGACACAAGCATCCTCCAAAAGGGTCTCACAGAGACAGATAACTGGTGCCAGAGCCATGGCCTAAAGCTAAATGCCAAAAAGTGCATAGTCATCCCCTTTGGGAAAAACAAAGTGCCCACAAATTACCACATAGGAGGTAATCCATTAAGTACGGAAGAAGTAATTAGGGACTTGGGGACCCAAGTAGATAGCAATCTCTCCTTTGACAATCACATTGCAAAAGTGGTTAGAAAGACCTTCTATATAGCCCACCTTATCATGAAAGGGTTCACATCTAGATCAAGAGAGGTCATTGTGCCCCTCTACTCATCACTTATCAGGCCCATAATTGAATACAATGCCCCAATTTGGGATGTACCTAACCAGACACCTGCAGCAACTGGAAAGACCCCAAAAGTACCTCACCAAAAGGATCAAGGGGCTCAAACAGATGCTCTATGCAGTTTGGCTAAAGAAACTCCAGCTCTACTCAGTTGCGTACCACCTACTCAGAGGCGATCTGTGTCCGACGTATAAAGCCATGTCCAAACCAGAATTAATGGACATGCTTCACCTCAGGAAATCCAAATCCCTTAGAGCTACATGCTCCAGAGACTTGAACCTCAGCTCAGAAATAAATAGGGCATGCTGGAGGGACAGATTCATATCCCAGAGGCTCCCCTCACTCTGGAACAAAATCCCAATCCATTTTAGGCAGAGCCTCTCACTGACCCTCTTCAAGAGAAATCTTGACAAGTGGATGGGAGATCGTAAGTTTACCTCTGGGATCTCTTCTGTGTCCCTGCTTGACAGAGGTACAGTAAACTAACCTTAAAAGGGCTACCTTCTGTGACCTACTATACAGAGGAACAGTCAACTAATCTAAAAGGGTGGCAAAAGCCAAACACACTCTGGCTAGGCTTATAAATGCCCTAGGGCAGATAGCCTAGTATCAACCTATGAACATCCCAGGCTATGTACTACATTAAACTACAAAATGAACTGGCACCTCACCAAAGTGTCATGTTTAATCACAGCCTCACCTCAGGCTTCGTGCCCACTGACTGGCACACAGCTACAGTTATCCCGCTCCACAAGGGGGGGGGGCCCACCTTGGATCCCAGGAGCTACCGCCTCATTAGTCTAACGAGCCTGATCTGCAAGGCCATGGAACGTATTATAATGGAACTTATAAGCAAAGACATTGGCAACCTTCAAACACCGGACCCCATGCAGTTTGGGTTCGTGAAGGGCCGATCTTGTCTCCTGAACCTAATTGACTTCTTCTAATCAGTCTCCAGAGCCGTGGACGAGGGTAAGGTGGTCCACACAGCCTATCTGAACCTTGGAAGGCCATGAAACGTATTATAATGGAACTTATAAACAATGACATTGGCAACCTTCAAACACTGGACCCCACGCAGTTTGGGTTCATGAAGGGCCGATCTTGTCTCCTGAACCTAATTGGCTTCTTTGAATCAATCTCCAGAGCCATGGACGAGGGTAAGGTGGTCTATGCAGCCTATCTGGACCTTGCCAAGGCCTTCGACACCATCCCCCACTCTGGAATCATAGATAAACTTACTAGGCTGGGCATTAATCCATACGTCACTCGATGTGTTGCCAACTGGCTTACTGATAGAACCCACACTGTAAAAATAGCAGACTCCAAATCCAGCTCTAGACAAGTGACAAGTGGAGGACCTCAGGGTTCGGTCCTGGGACCGCTCTTGTTTGGCATCTACTTCTCTGAAGTGCAGGCCAACACTAAGGGACTCTGGCTAACAAAGTTCGCAGATGACTGCAAACTGGGAGCCATTTGTAGAATATCCACATCATTTGGGATTCAATAAAGGGCCTTACAAAAACAGATGCTTGGTGCCAGAGCCATGGGCTCAGGCTCAATGCCAAGAAATGTATAGTTATCCCATTTGGGAAAAAAACATGTACCTGTGAATTACCACTGTAAAAATAGCAGACTCCAAATCCAGCTCCAGACAAGTGGAGTACCTCAGGGTTCAGTCCTGGGACCGCTCTTGTTTGGCATCTACTTCTCTGAAGTGCAGGCCAACTCTAAGGGACTCTGGCTAACAAAGTTCGCAGATGACTGCAAACTGGGAGCCATTATTGAATCCCAAATGATGTGGACATTCTACAAAAGGGCCTTACAAAAACAGATGCTTGGTGCCAGAGCCATGGGCTCAGGCTCAATGCCAATAAATGTATAGTTATCCCCTTTGGGAAAAAACATGTACCCGTGAATTACCACACAGGTGGAAGTACACTAAACACCAAAAGTGTGATAAGAGACTTAGTGACATGGGTGGGACAGTGGTCTCACCTTCGATAACCACATCGCCACAACAGTCAGGAAATCCTTCTATGTGCCACACCTCATCACTAAGGGCTTTTCATCCATCAAAAAGGAGGTCATTGTCCCACTGTACTCATCCCTCATTAGACCTATTACAGAATACAACGCCCAGTTTGGTATGTAACTCTCAAGACATCTGCAGCAACTGGAAAGGCCGCAGAAATACCTCACTGAAAGAATCACAGGCCTAAGGCAGATGCCCTATGCTGGCGGTCTAAAAAACTCCACCTATACTCTGTCACATACAGTCTACTCAGATGCAATCTCTGCTTAACATACAAGGCCGTGTCAAACCCAGAGGTGGTGGACATGCTACACTTAAAGAAATCCCAATCCCTCAGAGACATACGCTCCAGGGATCTAAACCTTGTCATCACAATGAACAAAACGTAAAAGCAATACTCAAATCACTGGTAAAGCAGTGGTATCAGGTCCCACAAAGTCGCACTAGAGCTGGGTTAAAAACACACACTCTAATATTGACTTCAGGTTAAGCGCTTTCATCTACATACAGTAGACTTCATCAGAACACCATATCCAAAGACATTACTGTTTAAATAGTAACAACCTTCCAATCACATCCCAGCATCATTAATATTCAGAAATTCTGAACTCAATTAACTTTACACATGAGCATAATTAATGAAATTTAAAGTTAAAACCTATTTAAAATCACAAAAATGGAATTTCATATGATAAGATACATAAAAAATACACTAAGACAATATGTAAATGTGTGAAATATGTGAAAATATCTATAACAAATCATAAAAATGCATAAAAAAGTATAAAAATAGGAAATAATGACAAAATGTACAGCTGTAGTTACCTGACTTGTCATATATTTATGTATAACAAGAATACAGCTCTATATCTATATTATATTAATGTTACATATTTGCTATGGGGATGCTATGAGGGCAACTTGTGCCCCCAATTACGCAAACCTTTTCCTATTAGATTGGGAGGAGGAATACATTTTTAAAAACAATGTGTGGTACCAGTTCATTAGTTGCTGTTAGATTTCTGGATGATATAATTTATTTTGTGGACTGGTACCGTAGATGATATTGTTAATTTTGTGGAACATCTTAACAAGTCAAGCACATACCTAAAGTTCACATACAATTTTAATAGTGCGGGAATCCCATATCTAGACATGTATGTTTACTATACAACACATGGGTTTAAATCTAAAACATATAGAAAGGAGACTTTCAGTAACTCTTATTTAGAGTTCTCTAGCAACCACCCTAGAAGTCAAAAGATAAGCATTATTAAAGGACAGTGTATCAGAGCCACTTGAATGACTTCAGATTATACTGAGATGGTGACAGAGATTAGGAATATTGGAAATATGTTTAGAGTGAGGGGATATCCCAAAGAACTTATTAATGATATTACACGGTATGTCAAAAGTGAATGGGGGAAAAAGTTTATGCCCCTGTTGGGTGCTGGCAAGGACTCTATCAATGGACCTCCTAATACAGTAGTTATGGACAAGACTAAGAAATTCAGTAGAGCATGTATATTACAATTTAATCACTCTGTTATGGAAGTGAAGAATATTATACAAAGGAACTGGAATATTTTGAGGTGTGAAGATGGGGTACACAATAAATTATGGGATGTACCACACTCTGTGTATAAAACAGGACCAAATTTGAAAACAAAAATACAAACCAGTGTTACTCTTGGGGAAAAAGGAAAGAACAGAATAGAAGGTACAAGCAAATGTGTATGCTGTAATCAGTGCCATGCAATGAGGGAAGATCATACCCTCATCCTAGGCAACATTAACAAAACATTGATTAGGTTTAAGAAGGGAAATTGCTAGACCCAACATGTGGCTTATCTTGCTACCTGCACCAATTGTTCCAGTTTTTATGTAGGGAAAACGGATAGATGACTGAGGAATCGTATTTATGACCATTTGTATTGTATAAGAAAAAAAAAAGACACAAATAATGCTCTATATAGACATTTGGAAGCCAGTGATACTTGTGATACTTTTAAATTTTCCATATTAGAATGTGTTAAGATTGACCCCAGAGAAGAAATGTGAAAGCTAAGCAGGGGGAGAAAGAAGTAAAATGGCAAATTTTATTGAATGCAGCCACCCCCCAGGATTAAATGAATGTATTTCCACCAAACCTTTATTATGTTCCTGAATTGTTTTTTTTTTTAAAAAAAAAATTAAAAACATTGTTTTTTTAATTTTTAAACTATGCAACATTAATATAATATAGATATAGAGCTGTATTCTTGTTATACAGAAATATATGACAAGTCAGGTAACTACAGCTGTACATTTTATCATAGTTTCCTATTTTTATACTTTTTTATGCATTTTTTATGTATTGTTATATATATTTTCACATATTTCGTACATTTACGTATCGTCTTAGTGCATTTTTTATATATCCTATCATATGAAATTCCAGTTTTGTGATTTTAAATAGGTTTTAACTTTAAATTTCATTAATTATGCTCATGTGTATAGTTAATTGATTTCAGAATTTCTGAATATTAATGAGGTCAATTGATGCTGGGATGTGATTGGAAGGTTGTTACTATTTAAACAGTAATGTCTTTGGATATGGTGTTCTGATGAATTCTACTGTATGTAGATGAAAGCACTCAACCTGAAGTCAATATTAGAGAGAATGTGTTTTTAACCCAGCTCTAGTGTGACTTTGTGGGGCCTGATACCACTGCTTTACCAGTGATTTGAGTATTGCTTTTTGCTTGGAATTTGTCGGGCTTCACTGGTTCTTTTTGTGAATTGAATGAACAAAACATGCTGGAGGGATAAGTTCCTGACCCACAGACTCCCCAGACTCTGGAATAGAATGCCCATACATGTCAAGCAGAGCGCCTCTTTGGCCCTCTTCAAAAGGAACCTTGATGATTGGATGGGAGATAGGAAATTCACCCCGGGGATAACTTCAGTCGTCTTGCTAGACAGGAGTTCAGGGAAGTAAATAATGTGGGAAGAAATAGCCAGGGAATTGTTATGGCTAATAAAAATAGAATACCTCACTCATGATAAAGGAACCCACAAGAGCAAAAATAAGTATAGGAGTAAACAAACACGTAGGTTCCAAGCACAGCAATCCTTTAATGAAAAATGACAAGGTAAGCGTTCACGGATCTTACTCTGCTTCTTCAGACCAACATAAACTATGCAACTACAAGCAAGGTATTTGAATATAAAACAACCAATAAAAATAAGGTTGTAATTAACCAATTTAAATCTGCACAAATTACATGGATCTAAGATGCACTAAGGCACTGCTCACCTAAAAAATATATATAACATCTAAAATCAAGCTGAGACACAGCCATAAGACATAGTAATCATAAGTAAAATCTATATATAAAAATAAACATATATAAAAAATGCCTGTGTATATATATATATATATATATATATATATATATATATATATATATATATATATATATATATATATATATATATATATATATATATATATATATATATATAGAAAATATACAGAAAATGCATGAAAAATTATTAAAATATATTAAATGAAAAAACTTAGCGATGTTTAAAACCTTTTCTCAAAGCTAGAGCTTTGAAACAGACCCTACTATTTAATCCTGGGGGCTTGTCAGCTTGAAGCTGTAAAATCCATTTTTGTTCTAATGCTTCTGTCTTATTCTTGAGATCACCACCTGTGATACTAACATGTAGAAGTTCTAAAGCAAAGAACTTAAACTTATGGTTAGGGCCTTCATTAGCCACATGCATTGCCAAAGCATTAGTCTTTTTGGCATTTCTAATATCTCTAAGATGTTCCAGAATCCTATCTTTGAAGGCTCTATTAGTCTTGCCTATGTAATATGAAAAACAAACATAGTGGTTCCTTCGTTGAAGGTTGTGTGTTAGGCCCGGCAAGCCGGCACGTAAAAATCTACTGACAATCATTAGCGGACCGGAGTTCCGCTGTGGCGACCCCTAACCGGATAAAGCCGAAAGACACAAAGTGTACAGAAACAAAAGTATACCAAACTCTTAGTATGACAATCCGCATAGAAACTGGTGTCAATCTTGACCCCAAGTTGTGGATGTATAAAGTAACCCCCACCATATATACACACACATGCCATACACCTTCTGCAGACATATGTACCCTTTCTATCAGATAGAACCTGGGTCACAGGGTTCAAAGGTCTGTAGCACAGATGTGTTTTAAGGGATTTATTACTTCTAAAAGAAAAGACAGGTTTACTCCCTATCACTCCCTTTAATTCTGGTACAGTTAATAAGATGTCCCAATTCATGCTAATGACATTGCATACCACATACCATGCCAATGTTGCTTGCAAAAGTCAAAGGCAGTCTAACCTTTGTGTTAACACTACTGTTAGTGCAACCCTGGTTATCAGCATCGTATGACCTCTCTGTGGATGATCGATTCAAGGTACAATTAAAGTAGGGTCTACACCTGCCCCTCCTCTCCTTCCAAGCATCAGATATCTGAGCATCAATGACATCACTTTTATAACCTCTACATATAAATTCTTCCTTCAATGAAGCCAAAGCCACTGTCAATTTAGCATCATCACTATGTAACCGCATCATGCAAAAAATTTGTCCATAAAGCACATTAAATGTGATTAGGATGCATACTGTTGTTATGTAATATATTATTCCTTCTAACACTCTTTCTAAATACACTAGTAGACACAGAGTGTAAAGCATCTCTGCTAATTTCAACGTCTAAGAATTCAATGTGGAAGAGTACTTATAAGTAAATTTGAGGAACTCATTCACATCATTAATGTATTGTAAAAATTCCAATAAAGACTGTTCAATGTCTTGCCAAAGCAGAAAAATATCATCCACAAACCACGTATACCATCCAATGGAGGTACCGTATCTGTCATTAGAGAGAATATATTGGGTTTCCCAATTGGCCAGTGATAAACTGGCGTAGCTATTGGCACAAGCAGTGCCCATAGCCATGTGCCAACCTTTTGTATGTAATAAGAATCCTTGAAAACAAAAACATTGTTCAAGGATAATCTCCAAAAGAATGCAGAGGAGTCTAATTCTGTCAGCAGAAGTGTTATGGGAATGTAATATCTGCCTAATGTTATCAACCCCCCAATAATTAGGGATGACTGTAAACAGAGAGGCAATGTCCAATGTCACAAAATAACATGGTCCTGAAATAACATCCAGGAGGTTACCAAGCTGGAAAAGAAACTCTTTAGTATCTTTTAATACAGTTTCACATTTTTCTAATACAGCATAAAGATTCTTCTCTACAAATAGGGACAACGGTTGGTTAGCCAGCCTCTACTAGATACAATAGGTCTCATAGGAGGCTTATGCAAATTCTTATACACCTTGGGGAAGCCATAAAGTATAGGAATAACAGGATAATCTACTTTAAAATACTCAGAGATTCAGATATCTGCCGAGTATTTACCTGTGCCTGCAGATGTACTTGGTAAGTCAATGCTGTGTCCCAGAAAGTCATGGCTAGTCTGCAGAGGGGGTAAGAATGAGTGCCTCCCTGCTTGTTTATATACCATATTACCGTGGTATTGTCTGTCTTCATCAGTAGTTGTCCCAGATGAAGTAGGTCCTTGAGGGCTGTCAGGGCATTCTGAACAGCTAGCATCTCTTTTTGATTGATATGTAGATGCATTTGGTTGGCGGACCATGTGCCTTGTATACATCTTCCTGCCATGCGTTCCCCCCAGGCATAATCTGATGCATCCGTTGTTAATGTCTGCAGGGCTGGGGGTAAGGTGAATGGCTGTCCCTTGTTCTGGTGACAGGCCTTTGCCCACCATCAAAACTCCTGTTGCAAGCAGGGAATGAGAGTAATTGTTGTTTCCAGGCTGTGGCAATGCTGAGTCCAAACACTTTTTAGGTACCATTGAAGTTTCCTCATATGCAGTCTTGCATATGGAATTAGGAGAATGCAGGATGCCATGAAGCCCAAAGCCTGCAGAATTTTTCTTGCAGTTAACTGGGCCTTTGTTGCCAACAGTTTGAAATAGGTAGTCATTTGCCTTTGTCTGGCGTGAGATAAGCCATCTGGGCAGTTGTATTTAAGCTTGCACCCAGGAATATTATCTCTTGAGAGGGTACTAGTTTTGATTTTTGTTCGTTGACTGTGTACCCTAGGCATGGTAGTAATCTCTTTACAAACACCAGATGCTGTAGTAGAATGTCATTGTTCTCTGTTTGTATGAGGCAGTCGTCCAAGTAAGGATATATTTGTATTCCTTTTTGTCTGCAAAATGCAATTACTGCAAAATGCAATTACTGATGCCAGGCACTTTGTGAAGACCCTGGGCACAGTAGATAAGCCAAAGGGCAGTGCATAGAATTGGTAGTGCACTGAGCCAGCTTTGAATCGGATATATCTTCTGCATGTTTGTCTGACTGGGACATGCAGGTATGCCTCTTTTAGGTCTAAAGTCACAAGCCAAGCCTTCTTGCCCAGCATGGGCAGAAGCTGCTGTAAGGTCAACATTTTGAAATTTGGTATGTCCAGATATGTGCTTAGAATAGATAGGTCCAGTACTGGTCTCTAGGCTTTGTCCTTTCTGGGTACCAAGAATAGTCTTGAATAAAATCCTTGCCCCTGCTCTTGTTCTGGTACTTGCTGAATGGCCCTCATGCCCATGAGGGATGAGACTTGTTTTTGTGCCTCTGCCCATTGGTTTTTTGGTAGGTCTGGCCAACAGTTTGCCCTTGGCAGGGTATGAAAGTGAAAAAAGTGCTAGTTTTCCCCCTAAAGGTGCTGCCAGAAGTAAGTGCTTGGCGCAGGCAGGGGGAAGTCATTGGGACTGTTTCCTGTATGGCTGTAATTTGTCTTCTCCACTTTTGGAGGTAGCAGCACCCCATTGTTTAGACCTATATGAACCTTGGGGCTGGGATCTGTCTCTTGGGCATCTGTATCTGCCCCTTTGTGGTCTAACACTGGAAAGGACCAATTCTTTGTAGGCCAGTGTCTGCTAAATCTTGGAGGCTGTACCTGTAAGAAATCCTTGACTGTTTGCATAGATTTAGCTTTGTCCTCCATTTTCTTTAACACCTCTTCTGCTTTAACACCAAAGAAAGTATCATGCTGTAATGGATCATCTAATAATTTTGCTTTAACATGATCTGGTAAATTTTGTTCCTTTAACCAAGCATGCCCCCTAATGACAGAACCCGTGACAGCGGCCCTGCAGGAGGCCTCCAAAACATCAAAACCACATTGCAAAGTATGCTTTCCAACTTGCTCAGCTGCATGCAATAAATCCTGCATTTCTTTATTTTCTGCACCTTCAGAATTTATCAACATTTTCTGTTTAAGCAGTGGCATAATATATTGCTGATATTTGAGCATATGAAACTGACAATTTAAAGCCCTTATAGCCAAGGTAGCAGAGGTGTAAATCTTCTTTCCCCATCTGTCTAATGCCCTAGAATCCCTGTCGGAGGGGGTAGGGTTTTTTGCAGTGGATGCCTTGATCCCTTTGGGACCCTGAGAAATAGTTTCTGGGTCAGCAGCAGGGTTCTTGAAAAGGAATTTGTGAGAGAGTCAGGCACCCTGTAGTACCTGTCTGGCTTGACAGGAGCTGGAGGTAAGGAGTCAGGGGTCAGACTGGACTCTGAAAATACATCATCTACAATGTCTTAACACAAGTGGAATAGCTAGGGGCCTGTGGTGTGGTAGTAAAAGGAAGTCCCTAAGCCTTTTCTTAGATTCAGAATAATCTTGGCTCTCCCACTGGAAATGTTCCCTCATGGTATGCAAGGTTTCCCCAAAAGAGTAATCCTCAGGAGGAGAGGCTGAAGGGATAGGTTCTTCAGCATCAGAATCCTCATAGGGAGGAAGAGAGTATTCCTGATCAGAAGAGGAATCTTAAGAAATGGAAACCTGATCTGAAGACTCATATTCTGTCTCTTGCCTAGGCTTCTTATCAGGAGGGGGATGGGAACCCCTGATCAAAGTAATTAAGTCTTCGGCCATTTTGAGCATTTGTTTTTTGGGCATGGAGGCCTGACCATGAGGCTGCTGTACTTGTTTCTTTGTCTTTAAAGATGCTTTAGTCTTTGCCTTTGTAGCTGGAGTAGCTTTAATGTACAATTGAGTAGGTCTGAAAACACTCACAGAAGCTGATGCCTGCTCAGCAGCTCTGGGCCCATCTGAGGGAATAGTTTCCGAAGGTCCAATACGTTGAGCTTCCAGGGGCCTAGGCGACTCCACGTGGGAGTTTGTAGTGGCCTGCGGGTCCAAAGTAGCGGGCCTTCAGGGGCTGCGAAAGAGCCTCACTGAGAGCCAGCGAACCGGTGACTGGCTTAGAAGAAGCCTCGTCATCTGTTTTAGACCTCGGATGCCTGCCCTTTTCTTTTTCTTTGCGTTTCTTGTGAATTGCAGTAGTCAGTTGGCTATCAGACAGCATTGTGTAATTAAATCTTCTGCCAAAATAATGAAAAGCAAAATCGTACCGGCGCTTTATAGTGCGCTGGTTAAATCTAGCACAAAGCAGACAAGCAACATCATGGTCAGGGCCTAGGCAGGGAATGCAGTAAGAATGAAAATCCTTATGAGGTATTTGCTTCCCACAAGAAATACAATTATTAACCTTTTTCTGACATTGATCTGGAGCAAAAAAAAAAGTTTTTCCCAATGGAATACTTAGCTTTTAATGACAAACACAAAAATCTCAGGAGTCGGCCGGCTGGCACTTGCGAACTGCTTCTGCTTCGGGCACCGCGCGGCAAGAAAGACTGAAGCAAATGGCGTCGGCTGCATCTTTTATACTCCT
Source organism: Protopterus annectens (assembly GCF_019279795.1). Classification (NCBI taxonomy): domain Eukaryota; kingdom Metazoa; phylum Chordata; order Ceratodontiformes; family Protopteridae; genus Protopterus; species Protopterus annectens. Next base: position 208,897,449 of record NC_056744.1, on the reverse strand, counting down.
GGCGCACCATCAGGGAAGAGGCGACAGCAACCGACGCCGGACCTAGACTTTGGAATTCAGGCCGACTGAGGGTAGCCTGCCAGCAGGATAACCCAAGTGGGTAGCCTGCCAGCAGGATAACCCAAGTGTAATGACTGCAACAGTGAAACACGAAGAACATCAAATAGCAGCTTCACATAGTTTGAATTTTTACAGAATAAACTATGCAATGTATGTTTTACATTGGTCGCACAATACCTTCAGAGGACATAAATCACAAAATGCGTGCTCTTTATTACCATGAGTTCTAAGTAAATGTCCCAAATATCGATGTTAATGCAAAAAACAGAAATCTGTTAACACCTATCCAGTAACTCCAAGTAGGATTAAAAAAAAAATGTACAGTTGTGATTTTCACATCTGTTAATTACTGTAAGACCAATATAAAATGTACATACTGAACTATGGTGAGATACTACTCCTCATTTTCAGTGTGTAATATGGACTGGGAAAGTACAGAGACCCATTTCTCATGATGAGCATCACAGTTATGAGGTTCTTGCAATCATGTTACCACTTTGGGTAATTAAACTAAATATGCTGCTAGTATGCGTTTTTGCATGAATAGGAGTTGTGCCTCTGATCTGCACTGCATACCTCCTGCTTTTAAATAAACTGCTACGGACTTCACTCCGCCTCAAAAATACTACAGTTTCTAGGTATTTCTTTTTTGATTTTTTTTTTAACACTTTTACTGAATTATCAATTATGACACAGGCAAATGTACATTTATACAAACGTAATCAAACTGCATTAATAAATTAACTAACAAACATTATACTTTACATATATTGCTATATATCATGTAACCTACGCAACATAACATAAATTGTTCAATTCCTGACCCCCCCTTTTTTTTAAAAAAAGAAACAGCTTTATTAAACCATCACGTATGACATATGCTTTGCCACATTTGGCAAGTTGGGTTCTATGTTCTTCCTCCTACTTTCCCTGATTATAAAGTTCATCAAGAAGGCAAACTCTCTAAAGGTTAAGGCTTTTCATGTACATGTCTCTCTCTCTCTCTCTCTCTCTCTGTCTCTCTCTCCGTCGCGTTTTTCTCCTTAAGAGGCTCAGGACTTCTACTTTCGCTGCTTTTTTTGACAGGGTGAGGTCATGAGAGAGAAAAATGACGGAGCAATGGAGTTAACAGAAAAGTAACTTTGCAACCCTAAGTAACAACATCCTGATTCTGCAGTCCATTGTGATGTCATTCCATAAAGACAGGCAGTACAGGTGATCCCTCAAACCTGCTGCCAGTGGGGAATAGTCAGGTAAAATTTCAGGGAGCTGCTACCATCCTATAAGCACTATGACTGCCAGAGGATGGAAAAGAGTCCTGGCCATGGACGTGACCTCTCTGAAAATTGTCCTGTCTGTTGAAGTTTTCTCAGGACTCAGTGCTGGGTCCCATCTTTTCTGTCATATACCTTTCCGACCTTTAAACTGTAAGCTCAGACCTCTGACCAACTAAGTCTGATGGCCACTACAAGTTGGCTGTCAATGATGCATCCCAACCCCCATTATGGAATCTCTTCAACAAGAGCTAATCTTTACAAGCCTATGATGTACTAAAAAAGGGCTAGAATTAATGCAAAAAGTACAGTAATGTCACAGCTGGTAAACCAAGTTTATCTACAACTTCCAGCAATGCCAGTTCCCCCACTTTAAAAAATAAGTGGTCATGGCACATTGGTTGATCACTTCTTTGACCATCATGTACTCTCAATAGTTAGGAAATCTTTATACCTACAACAAACACACGTCTACCACATCTAAAGGCATCACACCCATGTCAAAATAAGTTATTGTCCTGATGTACTCAGCTCTGATTAAACAAATTAAAGGGTACAATGCTCCTTTGAGTATGCATCAATGCAGATGCATGACACAGTCAGAAAGACCCTAGAGATTCCCAACAAGATCAGTAGTAGTAGTCTGAAGAGCCTTTGCTAGCAAGATGGGTTTTAAGGCCTGTCCTATACTCAGTCTCTTATCGATGCCTACACAGAGAGCTATCTTTTGCATTCTGTGCCATGAAGGACTCTGCACATATCGATCTCTTGCATTTTCACAAAACAAACTGCTCCACAACTACAATCCCCATGGATTTAAATCTCCACTAACACAAATAAGACACATTGAAGGAGAAAGTATATTCAACAACATTTACACCATTTCTAAAACAGATTGCTCTTACATGTTTAACCATTTCACACCCCCAAATCCTTCAATACAAACCTTGATGACCGGCTGGGCATACACAAACTCACTCCTTGTCTGAGATGCTTTCATACTTTATCTTCTGGAAGTGGAAGGTACAGCATAAGAGTGAATACAACTTGCTTGCTTTGTAATTCTGATATGTCTTTTTCAGAATTCTGTTTGTTTTATTGCTACTTAAGATAAAACTACATGTGATATGGGCTCTCTTAGGTTCTAGAAAAGGCTCCATCAGGAGTGAAAAACTTAACACCTACTAATGTAAGCAAGTACTGCCTTTTTATTCCATCTTCTCTATCCATGCATTAGCTTCAAGGCCAAACATATCATGTCCATGAAACAGAACATTCACAGAAGGCAGCTTGATACCCTCAGCAAAGTTGCATGTCACTGAAAAGTAAAGCTGGATGTCACAGCTCTAGCAGAATCTTCTACGTTCTTAAATGCTACATTCATGCCTTGCTCTGTGACACACAGGGAAAAATCCCTGACTGCAATCAATTGGCAGTTTGTCCATCAGAGAAACCAAGCATGAAAGGATGGCAGTGAGTGGCTGATGGGATGAAGGGTGGTGTTCCGGTAGGCAGTAATTCTTAGAATGTGCACTTGGCCATTTCAAACCATATGTGATAGTCTTCATGAGATGTAAGCAGGAATGTGTACACTTCTCAAACTACAGTTTCTGTAAAGCAAGAAAAAAAATGAAGGCATAATAGTAATGTGTATGATGGAAAAGAGAGGGAATCTGGCAGCCTGTGAAAGTTTAACTTGCAGATCAATCCCAACAACCGCAACATTAAGCAGAGGTTACTGAGGATGGCTGCTTTTTTTTTCTAGTTTCTGAAAGTGCATGGCATAAAATGAAAAACATCCAGAGCTCACATACCCCTGCAATTTCTGCCTTGAAAACAGTCAACTCAGATATTGCTGCAACTAATGGAAAGGGAAGTCTTCTCTGCAGCAACCTACTTTGAAGAGAATATAATTTTGAACTTCTTGAAAAATTTAAGTAATACAAGCAACAATGACTCCAAAGAAAACAAATAAGTTGTCACAATTACAGATTTTATACAGTTGTTATATCTTTCCAACAATAGTGTCTTCAAGAAAAGTAGATTCTGCATAGACAACTAAGTTAGAAAATGCACAGAATTCTGGACAGTAATACAGTCATTCAGCACACTGACTACATTAAGCAGCAAAGAAGCAATTACAACATCCAGGGTCTTATTCTGACTTACCTGCCGCTTTAAAAAGCTGAAGTACTGAATCTCCCGATGGGCTGACCTGCAAATGTGTATTAAGCTTGGTAGACTGCAGTGTGTTAGGTAACTTTTGCAAATGATGTGAAAAACACAAATTCCAGAACGGCCTACAGAAAAAAAAAAAGATGAATAACCAGTGCATAGGAATACAACTCAGTGTGCTCCATACAATTTTCTACACAATTGTATTTATTAATCTTTGGTCTGCTAACTGGGCTAATTTAAAATGGTCTATGTTCAAAGACAAAGCATGCAAAAAAGTATTTTGATATACACATATGATGAAGAACAGAGACAAAATTGTGACATTTTTAATCTAAAAAATTAAAACCTATACATATGTGAAATCAGACAACATGTTATTTCATAAGTTCATAGGTGTGTACTAGGCTAATGGCCCTGGAGCCTTTACAAGCCTAGCCCATAGAAGTGTCCTGGCATCGTGCCACTAGTTAGTTCCCAGTGCCTCTATCAAGTACAGCCACTGGAGTGATACCCGGGGTAAAATTTTTATTACCCATCCACTCATCAAGACTTCTCTTAAAGAGGGACAGCAAGGTGCTCTGCTTGACATGTATGGGAAGTCTATTCCAGAGCATGAGCAGTCTCTGGGTGAGGAACTTAACCCTCCAGCATGTTCTAGTGATTGTGATAATGAGGTTGAGGTCTCTGGAGCCTGTGGTGCGAAGGGATTGGGATTTCTTTAAATGTAGCATTTCTAACAGAGCTGCGTCAGACATGGCTTTGTAAGTCAAGCAGAGATCACCTCTAAGTAGGCAATATGAGATAGAGAATAGTGTTTAATGCCTATGATCCTCTTCGTAAGGTGCTTCTGTGGCCTCTCCAGCTGCTGCAGGTGTCTAGTAAGGTACATGACAAATGGGGCATTATACTCGATGATTGGTCTAATAAGGGAAGCTTAGAGAGAGTGAGAGTGAGAGTGAGAGTGAGAGTGAGTGAGTGACCTCTTTCTTTCTGGATACAAAATCCTTGGTAATGAGATGTGCCACATAGAAGCACCTTCTGACCATAGTGACAATGTGGTAGTCGAAGGCGAGGTTGCCGTTAACCTGCATCCCCAGATATTTTTTAACGCCTTTACAGTTTAGTGGGCTCCCATCGATGTGGTAATTAGTGGGAACTGAGTTTTTACCAAAGGGGATGACGACATCTTTTTTGGTGTTAAGCTTAAGGCCATGGTTTTGACACCAGTCATTAGTCTCAGTGAGGCCTTTCTGTAGGATGTCTGCATCACTTGGAGAGTTAATAATGGCTCCCAGCTTGCAGTAGTCTGTGAACTTGGACATCCAGAGTCCCTTTGTGTTGGCCTGGACTTCTGAGAAGTAGATGCCGAACAGGAGAGTACTCGGGACAGATCCCTACGGGACTCCACTTGTGACTGGTCATCTTACAAACTGCTGAAAACACATTTTCTGCAAACCAATTTTTTTTTTTTTTCATCATTCCTATATTTTCCCTCTTGACAACTGCAACTTGGGATCTATCCCTATCAGGTCCATGTTGACATTTTGATTCCTCTGCCCTACCCATACCTCTCAACCTCTAAGGGCAAGAAATCTGGACAAAGCCATAAATAATGGGGGAAAGGCCCAAAAATAGGATGACACTTTTTAAATGTTGTTCTTAAAAACTTAGAACGTTGATAGAATAACATATTTTGTATTAGTATGAATTTTCTGAAGGATATGAAGTCTATATCTCAGATGTCTACCATTATTTTCCGACTTCAGTTTTCAATGATTTACCAAGAATTTGCCAGAAAACCTCATTTTTATGAGGAACATATGAAAAACGTTGGAGAATAATCTGGTCATTCTGCAAAAATCTGTACAGATGAGAGGTATGAGTACCGGTTCTCTAATAACCCCTACATTAAATACTGGAGAGGATCCTCCTTTCCTGGTTGAGAGTAGCTTTTCCGTAGCAATATATCTTTATTTGGGTGGCTGGAGTGCATGATTTGGATGCTGTAGACTATCATAAAGACCTAGTTCAGTATTTTTACCAACATTCTGGAAGCAATAAAATGCACTTCAGGTTTTTATAAGTTCCAGGTAAGATGCCACATTTCTCACACCTAGCTGTTCAGCTTGGTCCTCTCACTTCTTCCTTAATAGCTTGCATGCAGACTTCTGACAGGTGGAATTCTTGTAAGAGTAACCCCTTCACACCAATTCCTTGAAATGAGCCAGTCAAAACTGGACTCTCAGATCTACTTCCCTCAATCCTTTCTACAGTATCTACACTTGTTACTCACATTCTGAAAGCCTGTAAATTACTAAGGGATCCAACCTTCTCTGTATTACACTGTCAGCAATTATGGCCAAGGTGCACACCGTGAGGCATGTTGATTGCTTTTTCAATAACATTCTATCAGATGGAAGGAGAATGCAAGGAAGTTATGTGGAGTTCTGACATACTGGAGAAGCATGTTCCAACAAAACAGTCCAGCTAAAGAAGAGGAAGCGTTGGCACCAGCAGCAAGTCTGTGCTACACAACAAACAGCTCTGAGAAAAGATGGAGGATGGCAGAATGCAGATCTCTCTTAAGACTAAGAGAAAGGGTAGTGGAACCAGGAGTGGAATCTTCTTCTAAGAACATACCTTTTTAACTAAAGCAGATGTTAGGGTGTTTTGAACAAATTAGAAAAGCTCAAAATTTAATTCCATAAAATTAAACTCCATTCTAAAAGAAGAGTGAAACATCTGCTTTCATCTGAAACTGTTGCACTAGAGAATTTGATAAACAAGGATGCAAATATAAAAATACAGAGGAGCCTTTGAAAAGGGAAATTCAACTATGTTCAGTTCGTTACAATGGATATTACTTTTGAGCAATATAAAGACATATGGGGAGATTTTCAAAAAAGTGAACCCCAAAATGTTAATTTTGAGCAGCATGTTGACAGTGCAATTCTTATGGACGCTAATGACATGTACCCTTTACAGACCACTGGGGCCACCCAGATTGGAAAGGATAGCTCAATATTAGAAATAGCTATGTACTTACCATAACTTGGTATCTGCATTATCCGTAGTCACCATTCATCACATAGGGGTCTAGGATCCAACACCGGACCCAAGCTGGCAGACTTACACAACAGCTTAGCTCAAGCTCCTCCCCTCCCACAATGCTCTCCTCTAACACCTCAGATCGAGTTTGCCCTGGAGAAAGATAACAGACAGAAAAGACCTGCCACCAGAAAGGTCCACCAAATTTCTGCCAATCCCTCAGGAAAGGGGAAGGAGGGTGGGACAGTGATGAATGGTGACTAAGGATAACACAGATACCAAGTTATGGCAAGTACATAACTATTAATATGATGTTATCCTAGTCACTATTCATCACGTATGGGTCATAGTCCCCAGCTACCCAACCTTCTCGGGCTGTCTCATGGAAGGGCATGCTGAAGAACAGTGCAGCCAAAGGCAGCCCTTCTTCTAGAAACTAGGTCAAACTTGTAATGAGAAATAAAGGTATGAGGAGAGGACCAAGATACTGCTGCACAAATGTCATCCAAGGACTTACAAGCTACAAAGGCAGCTGTAGAGTGAGCCGTAACTGGTCCAGGCAAAAGGAGAACCACAGGAGGAGTATATGCAAGAAATGCACTGAGAAATCAAATGGGAAATAGTAATTTTTGAGACAGCTTGGCCCTTCCTGTTGGTTGAAAATGACAGATAATTGAACTGAGAGACGGAAGGACGTAGTTCTGTGCAAATAAAAATGAAGCTGTCAATGAACATCTAATGCATGGAAAATGTATTCCCCCTTATTAGATACTTAGGAAAGAACACTGGAAGTGGGATATCCTGATTAAGGTTCGCTTCAGTGGCCGCTTTTGGCATAAAGGAAGGGTTAGGTCTCAAGGCCGCTCTATCTTTATGGAATATCAAATAAGGAGGTTTAATGACAAGAGCCTGCAACTCTGATATTTTTTGCTGAAGTTACAGCCACCAAAAAGGCAGTCTTCTAAGAAAGAAGTTTGAGATCGCGTGATGTAGCGGGCTCAAAAGGGGACCTAGTTAGTGACTGCAGCACCAAAGTAAGATCCCAAGGTGGAGAAGGTCCCTGATTGAAGGACACAACAAAAATACAGCTTTCAAAAAGGCTTTGCAAAGGCAAGAAGAAAATGTAGGCCCACTGTTGCGGTGAAAATTAGAAATCGCTGCCAAATGAGCTTTGATCATAGAGAAACTAGCACCCTCCTGAAAAAAGGAAGCCAGGAAAAGAAGAATGTTAGAAATAGGAGCCGAAAAGGGATCCAGAGTGCAACCTTTAGCCCAAATAGAGAATTTCTTCCACTTACTTATGTAAACTCTCTTGGTAGAAGATTTTTGAGATGCAAGGATAATGTCCTTCACAGGGGACACAAGCTTGGACTTAACAAGAATCACTGGAATTGGACAAACCAAGCTGTCAAGACGGAGGGTCTGTAGATTTGGAAGCGGATGGAATGATGGATGGGAGATTTGATCCTGTACCGGATCAAGCACCCAAGGGAAGTGCCTTAGATCAGACCGTAGAAGAGAGAACCACACCTGGTAAAGCCAGAAGGGGCAATGAGGATCAACTGCGCCCTGAGGAGTCTTGCTTTCTGAAGAACTCACAGAATTAATGTTAAAGGTGGAAAGGCACAAAGGAGACCCAAAGGCCAGTCATGAGTCAGAGCATCCCTGGGGGACTCTCCCTCTGGGGGGATCAGTAGCTGCTGCATTTGTGGTTGAGAGGAAAAGCAAACAGATTGCAGCTTGGATGTCCCCACCGATGGAAGAAATTCTTCTTTACTAACGGATTCAGGTACCACTCATGAGGGATCACAATAGCCCTGCTAAACTTGCCCGCCAGCATGTTGGAAGCTCCGGGAATGTGCGTTGCAAGGAGAAAGTGCCCCAAGGACATCACACACACTCAAACCCTCATGGCCTAGTGACAAAGCAGATAAACAAGCAAGGGGGCACATGTTCTTATGTACCACACAAAAGCTATGTTGTCTGTGTAAACGGCTATCATCCCAAGAGGAAGACAGTCCTGCAAATCATGCACAGAGAGGAGGACTGCTTCATCTCCAGGACATTTATGTGCAGTTTGATATCTGACTGGGACTACGTCCCTTGGACAGTCTTCCCCTGGAAGTACCCCCCTCCACCCTAAGAAGGAAGCGTCCATGGTAACCTTGGCCATCGGAATAGGGAGAGAGAAGGATCTGCCCACTAGGAGGCTTGAAGAATGCATCCACCACAACATGTGTGCCCAACAAATTGGGGTAAGCCATATAGGGACTGACGAAGGATGAGAGGCCTGACCACTGAACGCCCAGGGTCCACTGTAGAACTCTCATATAATACCTGGCCAGTGGGAAAAGATAAACAGCAGCTGCCATAGAACCTAGAACTCTTCGTATGAGTGATACTGGAGGGCGAGTTTGCTTCAGACGAGACTGAACATGAGACCAAATAAGCAGCACACGCCAGACAGGAACAGCTGCAAGCTGCAATCTCCGAGGTAGTGTCCACCTGAGTGCCTATGAACTCCAGCTGATGGGACAGGGTCAAGGAAGACTTGGCAAGATTTACTATTATACCCAACTGATCGAAAAAGCAAAAAAGAATGTGTGGTCTCCACCAGTTGATGCTGTGTGGGAGCTGTGAGGAGCCAATTGTCAAGATAAGGAAATACCCGGAATCCCTGAACCCTGAGATGAGCTGCTACCTCTGCCATACACGTAGTAAACACCCGGGGGGCTGTGGTGAGTCCAAAGGGCAGGACTCCGAAAGGAAAGTGATCGGCTCATATGCAAAAGTGAAGAAATCTCCTGGACCGCCCATCTATTCTGATATGATAGTAAACATCCGGGAGATTGAGAAAGCACATCCAGTCATTCCTGTGCAGAAGGAGCACAATGGACTGTACAGTGACCATCTGAAACTTCAACTTTTTGACAGATAGCTTTAACTGACTGAGGTCCAAAAATGGATGCTCTTCTTGGGTACCAAAAAGAAGCGGGAGAAAGTTCCGGACCCTCTCTGTCCTGTGGGGACCTTTTGAATGGCTCTTTTTTTAACAAGGTTGGTCAGCTCTAAACAGGCAGCATGTCGGGGAGAGCTCTGCTTTTCAGCATGGAGGGGGGGGGTCGGAACAGGAATACAGCAGCCCCTGGATAGGATTCTTCACATCCATTGTTTGGTTGTGATGTTCGCCCAGGCCAAAGGGTGCAAGGATAAATGACCCCGACTGCCTCCAGGGAGGGAAAGATGGGCAACACCTCAGGGGACACTGAAAGGGCTTCTCAGAGAAAATATCCCTGGAACCCCAGTTTTGCGGCCCTCCTCTGCCCCTAGGGAGGTACCTACCATTGAAACCTCTCCCCCATCCCCTGGAAGAGGAATCTTCTTGAGTCTCCTGAAAGGAAGACTGGGATTTATGGAAACACATCTTCTTGTTCCCCCATTGGGTTGTGGATAAGGACCTTTGTGGGGTAGAGATCTTGATCCCTACAGCCAACAGTCTTCCCTTCTTGCTTACAGCAGATCAAAGTTTCCTTAATACTTGGTCCAAACAGAGTTGAACCATCGAAGGGGGCTTTGGTGGACAACGCTTTAAAGGCTTCAGCAAACCCACATAAATGCATCCAGGCAGGACGCATGATGGCAATGCCTGTACCTGCCTCCCATGAGGAACCCTCTGCACCATTGGATATCAACCTCATGGAAAAATTAGCCATGGACGTGAAAGTGGCCAGCTTGGGAGAAACGGCCTTAATGTCCTCTGTGGTCATGGACTCAGAGGGAAGTGGTAAGCTTCTTTATCAAATCCCTCTGGAGACGGGTAAAATGTGCCAGTAGTTTAAAACTCACCAGTAGTTTAAAACTCACAGGCTGAAAGAAGCTGATGTGAACTCCCGCTTTCCAAATCTGTCCAACGCTGTCAAGTCATGATTGGGAGGATGGACAGATGAACTCTTTCTTGGTGGCAGCAGCTACCACAATCGCATTAACTGGAACTGCTTTGGACCAAAAAGCCTTGTCCGATGGGGGACTCAAAAACTTGTCCACTCTCTTGGATAGTGGCTGCATTGTATCAGGTTCCTTCCAAGCCCTGCTGGCAATAAAGTTGGTCAATGGGTCAGCGGGGGAGGGACACCCAAGAGGAGGATTGGCCCATGCTGAAAGCCTCCAGAAACAAGGCTTCCTCAGAGGATGGGGGGGGGGCTGGCAGACCAACCACCCCTGGCCTTAAGACTCTCCAGAATGTCCCCAAAGGAGACATCATCTGAAAGGGATCTGGGGGACCCGTCCCCTTCATCGACATCTGTTTCCTCAGTGAGGAAACTCAATCAGGGAGTCAAGAGGTCTCCTCTTACATGTCCTTTTCCAAGGGACTTCCTCTATGGGAGGCTCAGTGGGAGACTCAAACTCTGGGGCTGGGATGGAGCACAATGAGCAGGGGAGGCTACTCTGGAAGCAGAGAGAGATCTTTCCACCACCCGGAACACAGAAGGTCTGGACAAAGCCCCCTCTCCCTCCCCCACTGACAAAACTACAACAGAGGAAGGAGCACACCCCACCAGTACCCCAACCCTCAGCAGAATGCCAGCCCAGAGCTATCGAGAGCCAAAGCACCAAGGAGCAGAGAGCAGTCCAAAAGGCCTGGACGTAAACCAGCCCACACAGATTCCGGGGTGACAACCTGGACTGGTGGCCCTGCATGTCTCGGGGGAAGGGGAGTAGAACTGGCCATAGACACTGATGGGATAGGGACAAGAGAAGTCCCGGTAACCCCCCCTCCATGCTGCACACTGGCTCCCCTAAGTCCAAACCCTGAGAAGTCGAATGAGGAGAAAGAAGTCGGGGAGTGGGAGAAGGCTCACCAATCCTGTGGGCCAGGGAAGCCAAAGTCCCAGTTCAATTTGAGCCCTCAAAAAGGATCATCTTGTCCAAATGAGCGGGAAGGATATTCCCGGAGGATCAGGAGGAAAGAGAGGACCTAGCTGGAGACCTGTGGCAGGACCCCATGGGCCTTCTCCAATGGTCCAGGGAATGGGTTCTCTGCAGAGGGGTAAACAAATGATCCCCTCCAGCAGGATCCAAGGAAAGATACTCAACTAAAATGGGATCCAACACGGGTCTCGGATTTGACCATATCGGATCCGAGGAAACATGAGGGTCAGAGAAAATAGCTCTCGAACCCCTTGGAACTGAAGGGATTCCTTCAGTTCCGTGATGGGTCTGCCCTGGCTCAGATCCAAAGGCCTCGATCCGGAGGCTTGATCCGGGAGATGAACCCAAAATGCTCGAATCTGAAGACCTGGGACTGGAGGCCTTGGATCTGGGAGTAGAATTTTCTCGAAGTCCTCAAATCCAAGACACTTGGATCGGACATCGCTAAGGCTGGAGTCGGATTCGGCAGCCTAGTTTTCTTAGAGGAAACATCCCCTGAATAGGAAGAGGAGAAGGGCTTTCTTTTATGGCCAGAGGGCTCCGACTTGGATTAAGACTCCTTAACCAAGGGACCCCCCATGAACCATGCCTTTTAAAAGAAGTTTATTCTGGCGGTCGACCAGAGCCCTGGGGTTGAATGCAGCACAAATGCCGCATTCAACCTCCAGATGGCCAGAGCCGAGACAGTAGAGGCACACCTCATGTGAGTCAGAAACAGGTATCTTCCGACCACACAAGGAGCACCTCTTAAACCCTAAAGGCTTCTCAGACATACAGAAACACAACTAAAGCAAAAAACAAAGAGGAGTCAGAAAATCAGGCAACAGGTCTAAATGCTAAGGTCCTACACAGAATTACACTAAAAGACCAATAAATTTACAATAAAACTGAAAACCAAGAGCCCAAGGAAAAAGTTTTTACACTACACTTCCCAAACCAACAAATGACCAAAGGAAAAGGTAAAAATATACAACCATTCACTCAATGGAGTACACTATGGCTGAAAACTTAAAATAAGGAAAGGCCAAAAAGAAAATCCCAAAAAAGGAACCTACTTACTCAAGTACGAAAATCCCGAGGATCCGAGAAATCTGCGTCTGACAGTTAAAGCGGCAAACAAGATCTGAGGGGTTAGAGGGCAGCAGAGCATTGTGGGAGAGGAGGAGCTTGAGCTAAGCTGTTTAAGTGTGCCTGCTCGAATCCGATGTTGGATCCTAGACCCATACGTAATGAATGGTGACTAGGATAACACTGATACCAAGTTATGGTAAGTACATAAAGTACAGTTGTATACACTTACCATAAATGTAGATGTTCGAGCGTATTCACTGTTGCAGTCATCACACTTGGATTATCCTCAGCTGAACCGAATACCAGAGTCTTGGGATTTCTGCGTTGGATGCTGTCGCTTCCATGATGTCATATCATCAAGGGTATAAAACAGGCAGCCGACGCCAATACAGCGGTTTTTCTTGCCGCAGATGTCAGGAGCCCCCAAATAGGAATCTAGTATATGGTGGGGAACAACACCAGTAAAAAGTAACTACCACTGATATTAAAAATGGCCATAGAGAGGAGAGGTAGAAAGGAGAGAGAAAACCAGGGGGCTGGAGGGAGGAATGCCAGGACTGTAACAGTGAATACACTCAAACATCTACATTTATGGTAAGTGTATACAACTGTACTACATTCTTCATGTTTCACTGTTGCAGTCATCACATTTGGGTTTATCCCCAAAGCTGAGGAAGGGTATAGGCAGTCAAGAAGTGTTAGGGCTGACTAGCAGACCTTGTAAGACTAAATAGCAAATTCAGCTCTGGATTTAGAGAAAATAGGTAAGTGATGATGCTTGGTGAAGGTGTGCACAGAACTCCAGGTTGCAGCTTCCAGAATGTCCCTGGTAGGGACTCCTCTGAGAGACGCTGTAGAGGTGGACGTAGCCCTGGTGGAATGTGGTCTGATCCCCAGTGGGGTAGGTTTTCCATGGTGCTTGTAGCAGAAATGGATGCAGTGTGCTATCCATTTGGAAAGTTTTTTTTTAAATGGCCTTGCCCTCTGCCCCTGTAGCAAAGCGGACTAGCAGCTGGTCAGATTTTCAGAAAGGTTTAGTCTTGTCAAGGTAGAAACTGAGCTGTCTGTGTAGGTCCGAGGAGTGCAGGATCCTTTCCCCTTTATTCAGAGGATTAGGGAAGAATGTTGGTAAATGGATGGCTTGGTTTAGAGCCACACTGGAGACCACCTAGACCACCTTAGGCATAAAGGACGGGTTAGTCCTGTGGGACTCCCTATCAGCATGGAAAATAATGAAGAGTTCCACAGCCATTAGTGCCTGTAACTCAGACACTCTTCTTGCTGAAGTTATGGCTAAAAGCAAGGCTGTTTTCCAAGAGAAGGATTTTAACTCTGCTGAAGCAGCAGGTTCAAAAGGAGGAAGCATGAGCTTTTCCAGTACAAAGTTAAGGTCCCAGGCAGGGGTGGGTGCTCTCCTAGCGGGCCTTAAGTTGTTAGCCCCTCTCAGGAACTGTTTGATGAGAGGGTGAGAAAATAGAGGCGGCTCAGTATTATAATGAGCTGAGATGGCAGAGGCATGACTCTTAATGGAGGAGAAGAAGGATAGGCCTCTGTGGAGTAGCTCTGCTAGGTAATCCAGGTTTAGAGGCAAGGAGGGCTCTACTGTGTCCTTTCCTTGAGACTGATTCCAAGAAAAATATCTTTTCCACTTTTCAGCATAGGATTTCCTAGTACTAGGGCTGGCTTCAAGAATGACATCCAGCACCTGTTTGCTGAGGGCTGCTGGTGGTGTATTCATGGGATAAGCCAGACTACAAGGTTTAGGGTTTGCAACTGTGGATGCAAAATTTGTCCCTCCTGCTGAGACAGCAGGGTAGGAGTCTGATGAAGCTGCCTGGGTGGCACGGTTGTCAGACTGCGTAAGAGTGGGTACCAGTGCTGGCGTGGCCAGTCTGGGGCGATAAGAATTGCCCTTGGCCTGTCCTGTTTGATCTTGAGTAGTACTTTTGAGAGGGGCAGAGGGGGAAAGGCATACATTGAGAGGTTTTCCCATTGGAAGGATAGGGCATCCACCTTCCAGACCCTGCTGTGAGGGTTTCTGGTGCAGAATTTGCTCAATGGGTGGTTCTTGGGGGAGGCAAAGAGGTCCACATCTGGTGTCTCCCACCTCTGGATTAGAAAGTTGAAGGTGTCGGGCTCCAATTTCCACTCGTGTGGGTCTAGCAGATTTCTGCTCAAGTCGTCTGCCAGTGAATTTTGTTTGCCTGGCAGGAACTGAGCTTGTAGATGCACTTGGTTGTTCAAGGCTATGTTCCACAGGGCCATGGCTAACCTGCAGAGTGGGTAAGAATGAGTCCCCCCTGCTTGTTTATGTACCACATAACTATCGTGTTGTCTGTTTTTATCAGCAGCTGTCCTGGAAGGATTAGGTATTTGAAGGCTGTCAGAGCATTCTGTACAGCTAGGATCTCTTTTTGACTGATGTGCAGGACAATTTGGCCTGGGCTCCAGTGGCCCAGAATGCATATGCCTGTCACGGGAGCACCCCATGCATAGTCGTATGCATCTGTAGTCAGGGTTTGGGTGGCGAGGGGTGGAGTGAAAGGCAGTCCCTTGTTATGGTTGCATGCTTCTGCTCACTAAAGGAACTCTGCCCTTAGACAAGGTATGATTGGAATGATTGTTTCCAGGTCCTGAGAATGTTGGCACCAAAGACTTTTAAGTACCATTGAAGTTTCCTCATATGCAGTCTTGCATATGGAATTAGCAGAATACATGAGGCCATGAACCCTAGGGCTTACAGTATTTTCCTTGCAGTTAGCTGGGCTCTGGTGGCCAGTTAACAGTTGGTCAGACAGACCTGTTTTTCTGGAGTGAGAAATGCCATCTGGAAAGTTGTGTCAAAGTTTGCTCCCAGGAATACAATCTACTGACTGGGCACCAGTTGTGATTTCTTTTCGTTGATGGTGTATCCCAATGAAATGAGAAGGCTTTTTACAAATGCTAGGTGCTGAAGTAGCAATTCCTGACTGTCCACCAGAATCAGGCAATTGTCCAAGTATGGGAAAATTTGGATATTTCTCTGCCTGCAATATGCAATGGCTGGAGCCAGGCACTTTGACTTATCGACTGCGCCCAGAGTATTCACAAAGGGAAGTGCAGAGAACTGGTAGGGCATTGAGCCTACCCTGAAGCATAGATATTTCTTGTATGACTCCCTTATGGGAATGTTCAGATAAGCTTCTTTTAAAGTCTAGAGTGACTAACCAGGCATCCTTGGCTAGCATAGGGAGAAGCTATTGCAGGGTAAGCATCTTGAATTTTGGGACCACCAGAAAGGTGTTGAGAATTGATAGATCCAGGTTTAGGTGCAAAGAGCCCTCTTTTCTGGGCACCAGGACAAGTCTGGAGTAGAAACCCTGACCCCTTTGTTCTACTGAAACAGGTTAAATAGCTCTGATATTGAGCAGGGAAAGCACCTGCCTTTGAGTCTCTGCCCACCGGTTTGGAGGAAGGTCTGGAAACCCGCTTAGGGTTGGCAGTGAGTGTAAGTAGAATCTACACCCCTGGGATACAATGTTTAGGACCCATCGGTCCCAAGTAATGGACATCCAGGTTTTTTGCATGAAAGGCAAGTTTTCCTCCTAGGGGCACAAGTAATTTGGAGGGCTGGGAAGGATAATTCAGAAGTCATTGTGAACCTTTTCCATAAGGGGGTGGCTTACCAGTCCTTGTTTTTGAGGTGGCAGCATTCCATTGTTTAGATCTCTGCATACCCTGAGACTGTAGTCTGGGTGGCCTGTTTCACCTGGGCTTGGATTGAGAAGGCCTGGAAGGGGCTGGAAAGGACCAGTTTTTAGAAGGTCAATGCCTACTGAATACAGGTGGCTGCACTTGCAAGAACTCAGTTTGCATAGATTTTGCTTTTTCTTCCATCTTTTTAAGAACTTCTGCTTTGGTGCCAAACAAATGGTCCCAATTTAAAGGAGGGTCTAGTAATTTTGATTTGACATGATCTGGAAGGTTTGTTCCTTCAGCCAAGCAAGCCTTCTCAGTTCAGACCCAGTGACTACAGCCCTGCAAGATGCTTCTAGGGCAAAGCCACACTGTAAAGTACGCTGACTAACTTGATTTGCAGAATGCATTAACTGTTGTAAATCTTTATTTTCTGCACAATCTGGAAGTAAAACCATTTTTTTGTTTAATTAATTGCAGAATATGTTGCTGGTACTTCAACATGTGAAACTGGCAATTCATTGTCCTGATGGCAAGAGTTGCAGAGGTATATACCTTCTTACCCATCTGTCTAAAGCTCTGGAATTCCTGTCTGAAGGGGTAGGGTTTTTGGCTGTAGTAGCCTTAATGCCTTTAGGTCCCTGGGAAATGGTTTCTGGATCCACAGTAGGATTCTTAAAGAGAAATTTGTGAGAATCACGTACTTTGTAGTACCTGTCAGGTTTCCTAGAGGCCGGTGGTAAAGTGTCTGGAGTAATACTGGATTCCAAGAAGACATTGTCTACAATATCCAGGACAGGGGGTATAGCTAGAGGCCTGTGCTGAGGCAACTCTAAAAATTCTGAGTCTCTTTTTGGACTGAGGGTAGTCCTGGCATTCCCAGCAGAAATGCTCTCTTAAAGTATGCAAGGTTACACCAAAAGAAAAATCCTCTGGAGTGGAGGTAGAGGGAATGGATTCCTCTGCATCTGAATCCTCATAGGTAAGGGTATGTCCTGGTAATCAGAAGGGTCGGAGTCATTAGACTCCTGGTTTGTAGAATCAGAAAGAAACTCAATCCTTGGTCTTTTAGTACGGGAAAGCTGGCTTCACCTAATTAGGGTAATAAGGTCTTCAGCCATTCGATGCATTTGTTTTTGCGGCATGGGAGCTTGAGCATGCGTTTTGTTCAGTTTTCTAGGCGTAGTGCATACTCTGGGCCTGAGAAACTCAGTACTTTTAGCTAAAAACAAAGTCAGTTTAATGTGAACATCAGTAGGTCAGAATACACCCTCAGAAGACGGTGCCTGCACAGCGGCTCCAGACCCATCCAAGGTAGAGACATCCAAAGGTTCCATAGTCGAAGAAGCATCTCGCGGCATACTTGACTCTGAATGGGTCTCAGCAGAGGCCTACGAATCTGAAGAAGCAGGCATTACGGGCTACAAAGGCACCTCACCGAGTACCGGCGGACTAGCGACTAGATTAACAAAAGCGTCATCGGCAGTTTTGGACCTATGCAGTCTGTCCCTGTCTTTATCTTTACATTTTTTCGTAAGATTGGTAGTCGGACGGCTTATCAAAGCCATTTCGGAATACAGAGAATGAGAGTGAAAATCATTATGAGAGAGGTGTCAGTACAAATAGAGGGGATACCAATACTGGGGGGTACACATAAATGTGGAATGTGCAGTCAATGCCCATATATATATAAATGGCACCAGAATGGGGAATTCACATACTATGAACAACATATCACAACAACATTGGTTTGACTGTGGGACAAAAGGGATAGTGTATCTGGCTTGTAAAACCTGTATGGCATTTTATGTGGGGAAGACTGAAAAAAGTGCCCCAAAACACAAATTTACACACGCGCACGTACACACACAAACACCTATATCATAAATTAAAGGTATTTGACCTAAACTTTAAAGTATGTGAAGGCTTTCATTAATTTTTATTTTTAGTTACTTAGAAGAATTAAATGGATATAAGGGTCAGCGATTTGGAAGAATAAATTAGAAAAATAGGAATTACGATTGCAACTAAGGTTGGAGGCCTGTAAAACCTGGGTTGAATGAAAGGAATACGTTTAGCATGTATTTTAAAATTTAAAAGGATCTAAAGTTTAATTGGGAATGTTTTTGTTTGGTCTATAATGAATGTTTTTATTTTGTACAATAAAATCATTATATAACATACATTTAAGTTTACACTTTTAAATTTGGTATAATGTAGTCATGTGGCATTATTTTAAGAGCTGTGATTGGTGCTTTTATAGGTTCTGATTAAGTTCTAACTAAAGAATGAAAACACTAAACCTACATGTTTTTGTGACTGTTCCTGGGGACTACGTCACATATTTTTGTTACTAGTTTAGATTTATATATTTTATCATTTTTGAGAAAATCAGTATGCAAAAATGAATAATCCCGCACAGGAAATTTAAAGCTAAAGCTCTGAAAAGATAGATAACATGCAGCAAACTTTATCAGCCTGCCTACACAACATCTCCTAGCAGATGTTATCTAAACATAAACCTTATCCATTCTGCTACTAGCTTTCAACATAAAAAAAAACCTGGAATGTTCTTACAAGCAGCTCCCCCTTTTTGTGCATACTCTTACAGGAAAATTCAGTATCTTCCACACTAACAGACTCTCGCTCTATTTAGTTTTAAAGTCCAGTGCAGGATTTCCTGTTGTCTTCAGTTTTTTTAATTTTGGAAAATGTTAATTTTGGAAAATGTTTTCCTGCTTCCATAGTTAACATACTTTTGATAGTGGGCAAGTCCCAAATAAGATAACAGACTAGCCTCTTCAAACAACAGGCTTCAAGCACTGCAAACGTATGCATAGCAGAATTAATTTCACTTTCAAATTGCAGAATATTCCCACAGTAACAAATGTACATTTTATACTATCTCACACACTTTTTTGCTAGGTATTGCAGTATTTGAAAGAAGTACAAAACAACATCTTTTATTTTTTTCTTTCAAATGAGTTATATTTTTTTTAATTACATACAGTTTCTCAACAACTTCTCTCTCTTCTTTTACATTTACCTTTTGAAGGAACAGTTGCATTTCCCAGTTTAGTACAGCTTTTCACATTGACATTTACCTGACATAGCATGCAAAAAAACAATAAAAACATTTTTCAACAAACATGACTGGTCATACTAACATAGGATAACAGGAAATGGCTTTCTTTAGCTGCTAGCAATACTTAGAATTGAAACAGTTAACTAAATGTAATCTAAAATATAAAATCTTAATTATTCCAAATTAGTTTACCTTAACTACATGTAAAGGGAATTACAGATTAAAATATACCGTTCATCTACAAAACAAGACATTACTAGCTAGCACACAGAACAGTTACAGCCATGCATACCCATTGACAGTACACACCTATTTTTACTGACTTGGTTTAGTAGCTCTGCTCACTTCTGGCAAATACTATATCACATGTACTTCTGAAGTTCTCCTGAGCCAACTTTACTTGTGTTATCTCATCTCACACTTTTTACCTTTCACGATTTTCTCTCTATTTCTGTGCCAGCATTGAAATTAATGAGATGCTCTGATATTTTCTCCAAAGTAATTCATCTCATATTTTGGTACACCTGAAAATGGTACCTTCCATTACTTACTAACTTCAATTTCAGTTTTGCTTAAATACTTATTACCTAAAACCGTCACACAAATGGAAGTGAAACACAATAGAAATGCATATAAAAAGACACTGCAAATACTGTAGGATTATTTAGAGCAAATGCACACAGAGTACAGCATCCAAAGAATACATAAAACTAACAATACACTACAGATAAACGTAATATACATCACAATTACCATATGACTTCATGGTAGTATAAAAGTAAAATTAAACCTGCAACAGTAACTACTGTACATTCACAGTTTCAAATTTCCTGACAATCTAGTAGCAGTTCCACACCCAATAGTCCCATTCAAAATAGTAAAACAACAGTACAATAAGCAGATGTCCTGGACTTGTAAGCCTGTAATCACAAAGTTCACTATCTTCAGAATGTGGGCTACAAAGCCATGAATGAGAGAGGGGCCAAATAAAAAAAAGAAACCAAAAGCTGACACCCAGAAGCTACATTGACTGTGCTAGGCAGGGATGTGCAGAAAAGTTCCCAAACAGACCAGCCAACAAATGAGAAGCTGTACACAATGCAGAAATCAAACCTCTGAAGTGAGACAACAGCTACAAGCTGCATAACTGTGCAATTAGAGATAATATGGTAGAAAAGTCTCTAAGAACAGTGCATTACCATGTGGCAATCAGCAGAAGGTAAAAAGCACCCAAGGTAATTGCCTCCAAAACACATGCTAAAGATGTCATACAACAGGAAAGCCAAATCCAAAGGAAGAATACTATAAACAGAACTAAAGTACAAGTAAACATGTTGCAGCAATACATAGAACTGGGACAGATCAGTACAACAGGATAGCTCAGCACAGCATTAGAATTTTACTGCAAGAGCACCGTCAGTGGAACAACACTTGACACCATCCTCTTTACATACATTTATTTAAAATCATAGCTTTCAACTTCTTGGCTGTAAAATTAGGTACAAAGTCAAAAAATAATGGGGACAAAGGGCCAAAATCAGAGGTAAAATTTAAATATTGTTCTTTTACACTTGGAATGTTTCTACATCACGTTTTGCATTAGCATACAAGTAATCTTCAATTACTTGCAAGGAAAAAAGTAAGCGTAAGAAACAAAAAATATGAAACAAAATCAAGGCCATTCCCAAAATTAGGAAAAGCTGAGAGCTGTGCCTAAAATGTTGTTATGATACAGATCTCTTAAGGATGTTTTGTTCAAAAAAACTGCAACTCAACTTTTGGTTGTATTTTCCATACACAAGTATTAATTGCATTTTCACATATTACTAATAGGTGTCAGCAGTGAGAACGGATTAAAATGCCTGTAAGTTTTATCAATGATCCACGTGACAACAGTGAGCATGCTGCTACATTTTTTGTCTAACACCATCTCCTGAGCTAGGCCCATTTTCCATAATCATTCCCACTCTGTGTTCAGATGTTTATACTTGCTAAGTAACTGCCCGTAGACCAGCACTGCTACTTATCTTTGTCTACCATTAAAAAATCAGTTTGCAACATTTTGCAACACATTTGATTTTTCGTTTGAGTCCAAAGTAAATCTTCCATTCTTACTTCTGCTTGTACATCCATCACCCCCAAATAACTTCATCGTCAGCAGCAGCAACAATGTGACCATCATAAATTCTACCTAAAGTACTGACCTTGTAATACACTAAAATGTAAATTTAAGTGTACTTTAAGACAGACCATCTAAAAACAAGTAAGTTACATTCAGAATATATACAATAAAATGAATCTGAAAAGATTTTGACAAACATTTCGTAACTGACATCTGAAATTAAAAAAAAGAGCAGTTTCTCACTACAGTAGCATATTTATTTTATAGACTTTTGTTTACCGGGAAAGTCTGATGGAGCAGTGCCCCTTTTTTGTACAGGCCGAGACAGAAAAGCTCCATTACACATAAATCATGGACATCATTTCCATTGTTTCATCATTTAAAGTCAGTTCCGTTTATTAACAATAATTCCATTAATCAGAGATCCTTGGCATTAATTACACAATTTACAAACAGTTTTGATTTGGGTTATATGCATGAATATTTTTAAATACAGAAAATAAATGCAATACAATATAATAACCCGTGGTGGTGGTGCTGTGGTAGCATTGTCGCCTCACAGTAAGACGCTGTCCGGTTCGACTCTCAGCTAGAGCGTGGAGACATGCGTGAATGGGCGTACCTTCGTTGAAGGTTGTGTGTCAGGGCTGGCAACTCGGCACGTAAAAATCAACTGCCAATCATTAGCTGACCGGAGTTCCACTGTGGTGACCCCCAATAGGGAAAAGCCGAAAGACACACACACACACGCAATACAATATAAAATCAGTATGCATAGACTGTCAGGTTTTACATAAGAATATTTGCTGCTATAAAGACTTGTTCAAAATCTATGACATAGGAAGATGAGATAAAAAATTAGAGCAGTAGTAAGACAGGAAGGAGGGGAGAAGGCACAAGGAAGATAAAATAGATGAGATGATAGAGGAAGGTACAGTTGAGATAATGGCAATAACTTTTGTACAGCAGGATGTTATGGCACAAATTCATAAAACTATATTAGTACCAGCTTAACCAGAAGTGATGCAGGTGTTCCTTCAGCTGACATTTGAAATCTTTCAGGCTGCAAACTCTTCTTAAATGAAGTGGGATAGTATTCTCGCTATTAGTAATGCACTGTGAATACAGGGAATATCTGGCATTGTTGTTCGGTTTAGTTATGGAGAATAATGGTTTGTCAGTGGGAGCGCAGAGGCCTCTAATTAGTGCAAGGGTGAAAGATGGACTGAAGAGATCAGAATTTTTCAGGGTTGTAATTAACTGAGTACAAAATAATTAGGGTTGAAACAGTTTAGCTGCTTTAGAAAGAGACACTGATGTGATCTATACTGTTAGCTGGCTGTATATTTGGCTGCTTTATTGTAACATTGTATAGAGATACACAGACAGACACATATTTATAGGTCCCCTACACATGGTCGACATTTCACAAGGTTGAAGACCATATGGCCGAGACCATATGATCAACATCTGAAATGCCGATCATGCAGAACCGGCATCTCCATACAGTGCGGAATGGAAAGATTTCCATTTCCGCACTGTAGTGCGATCTCAGAGTTGGTATGTTTAAGTTACAGGGGGGCGGGGGGGCATAGCTACCCTGCTAGCAATTAAAAAGTAACAATGTGTGTTTTATTTTTTTCCGGCTTTCTGAAATTTCGAACATGTATAGTAGACTTATATATATATATATATATATATATATTTTTTTAGGAAATTATACCTCAACAAAATTAAAGGACAAGAAAAAATAAGAATGATGAAAAGTGGTGATGGACAGGTTGACAGATGAGATTAGACAGGAGGCCCCTGGACTATGTTTGCAGATGACATTGTGATATGTAGTGAGAGTAGGGACCAGGTTGAGGAGACCCTGGAGAGGTGGAGATATGCTTTAGAGAGGAGAGTAATGAAGGTCAGCAGGGCTAAGACAGAATATATGTGTGTAAATGAGAGGGAGGGTAGAGGAATGGTGAGGATGCAGGGAGTAGAGTTGGTAAAGGTGGTTGAGTTTAAGTACTTGGGATCAACAGTTCAGAGTAATGGTGAGTGTGGAAGAGAGGTGAAGAAGAGAGTACAGGTAGGGCGGAGTGGGTGGAGAAGAGTGTCAGGAGTGATTTGTGACAGACGGGTACCAGTAAGAGTGAAAGGGAAGGTCTACAAGAGGGTAGTGAGACCAGCTATGTTATATGGGTTGGAGACGGTGGCATTGACGAAAAGGCAGGAGTCACAGCTGGATGTGGCAGAGTTAAAGATGTTAAGATTTGCACTGGGTGTGACTAGGATGGGCAGGATTAGGAATCAGTATATTAGAGGGTCAGCTCAGGCTGGACAGTTTGGAGACAAAGCAAGAGAGGCGAGATTGCATTGGTTTGGACATGTGCTGAGGAGGGATGCTGGGTATATTGGGAAAAGGATGCTAAGGATGGAGCTGCCAGGTAAGAGGAAAAGAGGAAGGCCTAAGATAAGGTTTATGGATGTGGTGAGAGGACATGCAGGCGGTTGGTTTGAAAGAGCATGATGCAGAGGACAGGAAGAAATGGAAACAGATCATCTGCTGTGGCGACCCCTAACGGGAACAGCCGAAAGAAGAAGATGATGATGAAAACTTTTGAAAGTTCTGAACAACCCTTACAACCCTGGTGTTCAGCAGAAAAAAAATTTATTCTTTGAGCCTAGAAAGTAAGACAGGCTACAAATGGAACCTGAAAGCATATCATCGCATGAAGAAGATGGCAAAAACAAAGATTGAAAGAAATTGCAAACATGCATGCAAGGAGTGCAGGGTAGAAGGAAAAGTTATTCATGCAAAATACGGCAAGGCAATAAGAAATAGAAAGATTAGTAAATACTAGTAAAAATCTACTCTTTCTTCTATACGCTCATTTTAAAAGAAAATGCAATAGAGAGGCCATAGCACAGTTGTCTGTTTGAAGCTTAAGGGCTGATGTTTTGAACTATTCATCCAAGTTTGATGTCATTGCTTAGAGTCCCTATCAACTTAGAGGTGGCTTTCACTTTGACAGTATTAGCATGTGATGCATATTAAATGGTTCTGAAAATTGGCCACAAAATTTTGGAAAGGGTACACCATGCGTCTTTCCTATTGTAGTTTCATGACCCACGTAATAATATGAATTAAAAATGAAGTACCTGAAACTAAGAAACGAGAGAGGATCTTCAGATTTACCTCAAAGTACTTAAAGTCTGAACCCAAAGATTAAACTTGGAATTCACTGTTTTATTGTGTGTGTGCTTCTGTGGGTTATGCATGTTGTTGTGGGGGGAATACATCACAGCCACTGGGCAACATGCTATAACCTTGTAAAGCATGCAAGTTTATTTCACTTATTTGCATTAAACTTTTACTAAACCAGTACCATGAATCATAGTCAGCTATGTTTTTGTCAGCATGGATGAAACAGGCATAGACAAACAAACTGCTAAGTTGGCAAGGAAGGCAGAAGGATCTGCTCATCTTCGTGCTTCTTTGCTATAAAATAATTTAAACCACTGAAATGTTAGAAAACTCCTTGCCTGTGGCTTCACTTAGAATCAGCCTGAGCAGACACTACCAAGCAGGAGACTAAAAACTATCACCGAGGACCACCCTGCATAAATAACTACCACTCAATTCTTTAAAGTGGTTTCTGATCTACAGTTAAAAAATACAGCTGGTTTCAGTACAGAAGAAAAAAATCCTCAAAATTACAATTTCTGCTTATTTATGTATATTTTAACCACAGGCATTATACATGAAACAGACACTTGGCTTACATGACATCTTTACTAACTACACATAGAACTTTCACCCTGAAATCGAAGTCTTCAATGTGACATCAAATTTACTTCTCTGGCAACATGTAATATCACAGTAAAGCTTACAAAATCCAGATGAGCAAAGTATAAAGTGATTAACCAAATACAAGAAAATTCTCACAAAAGATAAACTTCATAAACTCAACTTATTTTCTCATCTACTGTAAGCTAGTTAAACAATCTTCAGTGGAGAATACTGGGGAACAGACCTTCCATTACTGTCAACAAATGAAAATGCTATACACACACGGGTGCACGTGCACACACAGACACACACACATATATATATATATATATATATATACACACACACACACACACACACACGCACACGCACACGCACACGCACACAAATATATACATATAGTTTTATTTTATATGATCAAACTAATTTAATGTTGACTTGAAAACACACTGACAAAGTCTGAACATACAGAATACCGAAAACAAAAAATATTGAATGAAATAATATCAAGCTAGGAAAACTATTTCCTCGCCAGATATTAACCCTAAAATCCCCATACCACTAGCCTCAAATATGTATGAATAGTGGCAGTGTTACAGAAGGTTTTTATGAAGGTAAGGTGAAGGGCTAGGGTTGATGGAAGGGTTAGCACCCATTACTAAATAGGAAAGGTGGGCTCTGGTCCCCCTGAGCTACCTTAGTAATGGATGCTAACCCTAATCCTAATGCTGCCCCTTCTTTCAACCCTAACCTCATATCTTACCTACATAAATCCTTCCTGTAACACTGTCACTACATAAGACATGCTCGGACATACAAGCATTCACAAACACTATACCCATCCCCTAACCTAACCCTAAGCCTTAAAACACACAAACATACAACACCTATCCTTCACTCATCCCCAAATCTAATTCACACACACAATCTCAAGCCTCCAACCCTACTTACCTGTCTCAACATTATACAACATCAATATTTCCACTGTTTGGTTACCCGTACCGTCGACGTTAAACCACACCCCATGCATCTGTCGAAGAAATAGCATTTAATAAAATGCGTGGAAACCCATAAATGTATGTGTGTGTGTATACATAAAGAAACACGTGTTCACACACACACACACACACACACACACACACACACACACACACACACACACACACACACACACACCTAAGTGAAGTGAGCACTGTACCCATGCACATCAGAGGCAATAATTACAACCGTTAAACTCAGGCATGCTTTCTAGTTTGTCGTCAGCTAAGAATTACTGCATTAGTTGAACAGTGAGTCCTTAAAGCAGCTTTAAAAGCTGAGTGAAAAAAAGAGGAACATGCATAATCCAGCAACCAAACATGAAAAAGTCCTCTTAAAATGTTGACACCCATTTAAGTATGGTTCTAAACCTGTTCAGCCACTGTGTAACTATGTCCCAGCCAATATTCAATAATTATGAGTGCTATCCAGTCTGATATAATTTCCTTTCATAATTCTGGTGATCCACTACTTGGCCCCCACTATTCCTACAGACCACTGAAACAGAGAACGTGAAGTAGTATTTAAAATTTGGCCAAGTCACCAAGACAAATTCCCCTGCTCTACAGATAAAGTAAAGCTGTGCCACCACAGTGACGGTTAAAGTTAAAAGCTAGTTCAATAGACTCAAACAGTAAAATATATAAAAACTCAGAGAGAAAAGTAAATATAAGAGGATAGGTGCTTTTGGCAGTTGCCTTTTTCAGATCCTGTTTTGTTGGCAGAACTTCCTGTTTTTTAAAAAGATAATGATCTGTTAATCTTGCATTCATCTCAGAAGTCTCTGCCCTTTGAGCAAAGGCTTTAAATGGACAATTCTGTTCAATCCAGGCAACTTGTCAACCTTTAAGTCAGCAATCCATCCAGTCAGAATAATTTCTGTTCTGTTGAATAGATCTCCTCCTCTTAAACCTTCTTCAATTACTTCCAAAACCATGGAAGAAAACATGTGATCAAAGTGGCACATAAGGGAGGGGAACACTACATTGGAAATGTGAAGAGTTACACTGGCCTGTATGATTTGCCTATAGAAGACCCCTCTTCCTAGATGCCAGTCACTCCTCTGGCATCACAGTACTTCAAAAAGATGGGCAGTGATAACATAGCCAATGCTGCAGTTAGCATGCGGCAGGGTAAGTGGTAATACTCACAGCATAGCAGCGGAAAGCTATGTAGCCACCAAAGGAAGGGAAGGAGGCAGTACTGAAACATGGTGTCAGCCAAGGACAGTGATATACACACACGTATGTATCTAGCATGTAACTCACAGATGTACACGCTACATCATGGGTGCAAAAATAAGGTAATGGATGAAAAGTCTACCACCCAGGAGGAGAAGGAGCAACAGCAGGTCCTATGCACACATGGCAAGTGCATCCTAAGAAAAGATGATACCATCAGTGTTTTGTGGGATCAGATGTGGCATGGAATGGTGCAGGACACCAGTTTTGTGGGTGGCCATAACAAGACAGCATACATCCTAGGATCACTCATATGACACTGCATACAAAGACAAAGGCACTAATCACCACCAATGACTGGTCCACCACAGAAGATGGACCACCAACACAGATGGGGTTCACATATATGGAAGAGCTCCTGCTAATCCTGTCTACTGCAGATGAGCGAACCTCTTACTAGAAGTGGCTTGGATGTGGGAAATGAGAACAACTGCACTGTACGTTATACACTAGCATAATGCATTTTAAAATGTACAGTAATTTGAAAGTGAGAATGCATTACTCAACCGAATATCTATGCTTATTTTCTCTCTAGTTACATCAGTGCTATAATTGTGATAACCTGCAGCCAATTATGAGTGAGTACCTATATGCTATTTATTTAACTGGCCAGTATTAGTAGGTCAGCCACTGGCTGTAAGAAGTGAGGCACAAGTTCCAGTACTGACACGTGTGTTGTTCCAGTCCCGCTAGCTGCCAACATCCAATAATCCACTACTTGACTCCCTTAAAAATAACTATTTTTCATTAATCGCATAAACTTTTATCCGTTCAAGGTTTTATTGGCAGTGTGACAACATGTTATAGTAAAGTTGTTTTTATATATTGAAACTTTTCATGCTTTAACTGTAACTTTATTAATGAACTGTTAAATGGAAGGAATTATTGCTGTCACGTTTTGGTATGTAAATGGGTTTTGTATTTCATACAAACTGATTTGGAATAAGTCCTGTTTTTATGGATGAAAGCACTTAATTCATGGTAT
The DNA here is from genome assembly GCF_019279795.1 of Protopterus annectens. Lineage (NCBI taxonomy): Eukaryota > Metazoa > Chordata > Ceratodontiformes > Protopteridae > Protopterus > Protopterus annectens. The sequence continues at coordinate 208,868,959 of NC_056744.1, read as the reverse complement.
TTTAGTTGTAAATGTAAATAAAGTTATTTTTAAGGGAGTCGAGTAGTGGATTATTGGATGCTGGCAGCTAGTAACACTGGTCTGATGTTATACAGTTGGTAGCAACATTATACTTTCTTTTTGTTTAACATGTATGTTAGTGTTATACAGACAGGCTTCACTGGTGAAGGGTCCAGCAAAACAGGAATGCATAAGGAGGCCAACTGTGACTGACAATGGTGGAAAGGTACACATGGTATAGCCAGATTACACAGTGGCACTGTCATCAGTGTTAATACTGGAGGGCGCATACATCCCCTACCTATGAGGTATAGTGCAGGACCAGGCCAAACCTCCAGCATCATGTGTTTACTGCTGGACATCCTGTCATTATGAGCGTCACCAAGACTACAAATCAACCACACTGCCACCAATGTGCACACACCCACCAAAAAGGAAAGTAGTATTGGTGGCTGACCTGGATACTACATCCGGTATCAATCAGCATATGTGCAGCTCAGTGATCCATGTACAGACAACATGACAGAAATGGTGAGCATATGTTGCATGGCCTTTATAAACACAATTGTACTGGACTGCGAGATGAACTGCAGGCTGCAGGACATACAAACTGATGGGACATGTTTGGAAGTAGCACGCATGCTTTATCAGGTCAATGGTAGCCAAAATAGTACTCAATGATGCATCTGTGAGACATGTAGCAAATTCCTTCATAGTGCTTCAATCAGCCATACAGCCTGTGCCTATGCAAGGACCCAGACAAGTGGTAGACAATTAATGATTGGGATTACACTACAGACTGCATTACCATTGCCCATGGAAATGGAAGCCACTACACAAAAGTGTGTGCCCCATCACATGCTTATGACCAATGATGTTTGTTTATCTGGCTCAACTCTTGGGACACCTCACCAGGTCAGCCACTCTAGCTCATGCAGTTCCATTTTGTCCCTAGCCCATGCTGGTCATCGGTGCCCCATGCCTAGCCATAGCTGTCCTTAGGATTATAAATGTCAACATGGGCAGCCATGTCAGGGTTCATATACACACCCCAGAAGTTCTATGATAAATCTCTCGCATAGAAAGCATCCAAATCTGAGACTCCAGGGCCATGCAGTACACTTGGACAATGTTCATAACATATAAGCTCCACCTCGACATAATGTAATTCATGATTCCGCCCCAATGCAGCACCTTAGTAGTGGGTGCTAAACCTAACACTGCCTTTTCCCCCAACCCTAACCCAACACCTTATCATCATTAAAACCTTCCCATAACACTGCCACTACACAAGATGGACTCAGACACACAAACACTACATCTATACCCTAACCTAACCCTCACCCTAAAATACACACACTCGCAAACAAACACATAACACTCATCCCTGAACCTAACACACACACACACACACACACACACACACACACACATATACATATGTTCTCACATCCCTCCAACCCCATTTACCTGTGTAGACACTTCATACCATAGACATATCCACAATTCAGCCATCTATACCATCGGCATTAAATTGTACCTCTGCATTTGTCGGACAAATGTACATTCAGTAAAATGCAAGAGAACCATCACCAGATACATTCAGGCACTGCAAGTGTTCCTTCAGGAATCCGAGCATATGTTCAATAATGTTCCATGTCTGTCAATGTACAGTGTTAAACACCAACTCAGCCATGGTCTGGGGAGTTACAGATGGGAATCAACATCCACAGTTCCAAGGCACATCAAGCAACACCTGTAAAACACAGCAAGGCACACCTTTATATAGAGCTTGTTACTTATGTAAGAACTGTATACCCCAGCATATGTATGTGGTAATATGTATACCTACCAACTAGGTGACCCTATGTAAAGCCACCCTGCGCAAATCTCTGGTACAGCTCATACAAATGCCAGATGTGGGAATTATGGAACTGTCTGGACAGCACACATTGCACACCACCTGGCAAATGATGCAAGAGAAGCTGTTAGGACCGATGTACTGGACATCATGTGCTACAGGTAGGGGTCCTGATGGCAATGTGAGTGCAAACAACAGTCACCAGGATCTCAGAGAAACAAGTTATGTTGTACAATGCCTGTACAGTAATGGTTTGCTCCTCTGTTGTCTGTGGAACCCAAGCTGCAGTATTACATCAAGAAAAATACAGTTGTACAATACAATTACTTAAAATTATATTCCTGAAGTTATTACACCTAACTCGATCTCTTATATTGCACCTAATAAAAACACAAATTCACAACTAATGAGGAAGCAAAACAGTGCCAGCAACAAAACTACAAGCCTAAGCTTGTAGTAAACCTCTGAAACACAAGCAGAGCACTGTAGAGGTATCAACAGCAGAAAATCATTCACAGAACATCCAGAAGTAACGAACACATATTTCTTGTAGCAGAGACACAACACATCCTTTTTTCTGATGAAGTCCTGTGGGCAGGGCAAAAATGCAGTGATCTTGTTAATGCGTTCATATGTTGTAGTGTCTTGACCACAAGAAATATACGTGTGTGTTACTTTTGGACGTTCCTGCGAATGATATTCTACTCGATACCTCTACAGTGCTTCACTTGTGTTTCACCTAATAAAAAACAAATTAAATAAGTTCCTTCTAAATTTCCTATGGTATCCAAATAAACCTAGATTAAACAAATCATCATTTTAGACCTTGGAAATCTGGAGGTATTAATTTCCAAATAAAGATTCATATGCAAAACCAAGAATTTCTAAATCATTTTGGCTGGCTAGATAATAATTATACTACAGACTAGAAAATTCTACATCATCACTTACTTAATATAAATAAAATTTAATTTTGACAATAACATATAATCACTTTTGGATGTTTATATGTAATTATATACAAATTGCTATTTATCCTCCTACTAAATCAAATTATGTATATCGAATATTAAAGAATTATATATATCAAATAATTCTAATTATAGGTTTTGGTTTGAATCCCTTATTCAATTTTCTTTATAAAAAAAATCTTAATGCATAATTTACCAACATATACATTCTAAATATGGGAAAGACAACAATTTTGTTGGTTTCAATACTTTGAGGAAATTAAAATTCAATCTTTTAAACCATTGTGATTAGAATTGAATACTAATATCAAAAATTCATCTCATTTATGTCACATTACATTACTTCATACCAAGTTGTCTCACTTATGTAATTCTTTATGTAAGAAGATGTCCCACTTATCTAATTCTTTATGTAAGAAGATTACAGAGTGGATAAACATTATAAATGAAATGTTATATAACAATCCGGAAACTGATCATTTGATCTCCACATTACATACAATTTAAGCAAAAAAATATTAGTAATTTAAATGAAAAATTCTGGAGTACCATTACAAAAGAACACCAAATATCTTTAACTGAAAATAAAGAGCAACTTTTTTCTATTAAAAGCACATCTTGGTTTCTTTATTGGAGGTCATTCACTTGGAAATTTATACACAGAGCTTTTTTGACTCCTATTAGAGATGCTAAAGTTAAAAAGGAAAATGAATTTGAATGCAGGAGATGTAAAAAATACTGTAATGCTAATTGGTCACATGTGTTTTATGACTGTCCTATGTAATACAAATTCTGAGAAAATATTCAGGATTTATTTAAAACTCCACTGTTTATTTCACCTTAACAAAAGAGCTAGTTTTATTTACTGTTTTAGAAATTAAAAATTCAAAGAAAGATGTTCTACTTAACCTGGACAATTCTTGCTGTGGCTAGGAAAACCATTACAAGAAAGTGGATGAAACCTTCAGAGCCACAATTTGAAGAACTTCTTGTCCCTTTGTAAAGCACTACTATTAAAGAAACAACAACCAAATAGAAAATCATTTTTCCCTAACAATCTTAAGGACAATCCCGGTTGAAAGTAGTAGCCCTCACAGATTTATTTATTTTTTTTGCATTATAGACATGCTCATATTCATTTGAAATTTTTATCACAGCTTGTGTCACTTTGATTTGGTCTCATGCAATCTGTATATATTGAAAATAGTGTGTTTATTTGATTTTTATTTATTTGAAATTCATACTGTTATATTTAATTAGTATAATGTATTTAATAATTAAATACTTCCTCTAACTTTTTCAAAAAATAATACAATATTTTGAGCAAAGAAAAGCAAAGTTGTGTTAGGGACTTAACCATAATTAAGCATGTTTAAGTACATTCACTGTTGTACTACTGACTCTTAAGATCTCATGTCTGCAGGACCCCAAGGCCAGCCCAAATATCAAAGCCTTCACCACTCCTCATGGCCTGGCAGACTCCCTCCCCTTTAGAAGTCAGGATGTTGTTTGCATAAAGAGTAGTTGGCTGGTGCTGTCTTCAGGTCTTTCTTACCCCAGAATCGAAGGCACACTCTCCCAAGGTCAAAATCATGACCTTGTACAGAACTAGCCCAGACCTGTGCCAGCAGCTAGAATAGGGGATCTGGAGAATGGATCTCATGGGGGGAAAGCAAAGTGAATAGGGTACCCACACCCACCCCCATGTAAAGTTGGTTTACCTTCATAATGTTGATCACATAATGTCAACCTCGCTTCCATGAATACCGAACTGCGACTTCACAAAACTTCGAACACTGAATTTCTGAACTGCAAATTCTCGGCCCCTTTTTGACCCATGTTAGCACTGGTTTGTAGGTGTGGCACAGTCGGAAATGTCAAAATTCGAAGTTTGTTCGACATTCGAAAGTTTTCTCGGTTCTAGTTTCATGGAAATGGTTCAGTGATGTGGCTGTTCGGTAATACATGATCGACATTATGAAGGTAAACCTGTAAAGGTTAACAGATAGGGGTGAGGGTGAGAAATGGTACCACAGCAGGGAATCTACTCAGGCACCTATTAATAACAGTAGGTTCCTAACACAACTTGTATTACCTTCATAGTTCACTGTTGCAGTACTGAACCTTGGGATGACTTTCAGAGTTAGTCTACGTTGGGTGGTTGGTTTGTGAAAGACCAAGAGATCTGCTAAATGGCTAAGGCAAAACCTGCCCTACCCATGGTTCCCGAGTTACAATGCTCGTCAAAGTTGTTGCTAGAGGACAAAATTGCTGGTCCATAATTGCTTGTGTTGAAACTCCTATTAGGTATGCTGTGGTGACAGCTATAGATCTAGTAAAGTGGGCCTTAATTGAAATAGGGACTTGCTTTTCATGGTGCTATCAACAAAAGGCAACAAAGTTAGCAAACCATTCAGAGACCATCTATTTGTTTAAAGACTCCCACCCCCCTTTGATAAGGTAACAATAATCTGATCAGGCCTTCAGTCTGATTTTGTCCTATACAGGTAAAATCTGAGATGTCAGTGTTAACTCAAAAGAATGCAAAATCCTCTCAAGTCTGTTATGTGAGGATGGATAATAAATGGTAGGTGTACTGCCTAGTTTAGAGACAGTTCTAACATTACTTTGGGTATCAAAGCAGGGTTAGTATATAGAATGATCCTGTCCTTATGAAAAACCAAAGAGGCTCTTTGCATAAGAAAGCCTGTAATCCAGAGATTCAATGCCACTAGAAAGACAGGTTTCTATGTCAGCATAGGGATGGGGTCAGAAGTCATTGATTCAAAGGGTTGCAAGGTTAGCTTTCCTAACACAAAATTTAAGTCCCATGGATTACACAACTCTTTGCTGGGTGGTTTCAAGTATAAAACTGGTTCACATGTGGTGAAGCATAAGCAGGAGGATCTAGTGGCAGGCCAAGCAGATATGGCCGAAGCATGCATCTTGCAAACTGCACAAGACAAGCCTGCTTTGAAAAGGTTGACAAATAATGGAGAAGCACCAAAAACTGGACTAGCCTAGCCAAAAGTCCTCTGTTCAATTACCAGTGGCAGAACATCTTCCTCTTAAGTGTGTATAACTTTCTGGTGCTGGGTTTAATGGCTTCCTTTAATGTGTGTGTGTCTGAGTGTGCCTGTGTGTATCCGTCTGTCCGTGTCTGTCAGTGTCTCTGTGTGTTTCTGCGTGCGTCTGCATGTCTGCATGAGTGTGTCTCTGCGTCTGTCTGCGTGTGTGTGTGTGTGTACGTACACAATGCCCTCAGAAATAAGTGTGCCTGGAGTGCATGAGCATTAGATCATCCATTCTGTCAGATTTAAAGCACCAATAGTTTCTCCATGACCAGACACAGTTGTGAGGAAGAACCAGTGCTCCATGGACCAGAAGGAAGATATTTAAACCATCCTTTTACTGTCCTTCCTGATCTTCTGCAGCACCCTGGGGCTGTGGGGGAAGGGAGGGAAAGCATCCAAGAACAGGCCTGTCCAAGTAAAGTTGGTGTCTGTCACTCAAAATCCTTTCTGTGGGGTCCAGATGAAGAATTTCCTCAGTGGTCTGTTTTCATACATCTACTTTTGGGACACCCTATTGTGAACAGAATCTGGGAAAACCTCCCTTTTCAACATCCATTCCTTGGGATTGAGGAAGAAGTGCTTAGACTGTCTGCCAAAATATCATCAAACTCTGAGATGTATTGGGCTTTTAGGGTTAGCCTTGATTCTTGTCCAACTGCCTAATTTGAAAAAAGGTCCGTCATTACTTTGGGCATCAAAGCAGGGTTAGTGAATAGAAAGTCCATGTCCTTATGACAGACCAAAAAGGCTTTTGGCACTTGAAAGCCTGTAACTCAAGAGATTCAAGGAAACTAGGAGGACAGTTTTCCATATCAGCATCTAGATGGGGGCAAAAGTCATTGATTCAAAGGACTGCAAAGCTAGCTTTCTAACAAGTTCCATGGTGTAGTTTAAGTCCCACAGGTATCAGTATGACTCAGTCATAGTCCAAGTAGGTGTTAATGACCTGAGACATACCTCCCTAGACTATATGAAGAGAGATACTATGGAGCTCTCGGACTATGTGTCACAGGCTATGTGCCTTGCATTCACCAACCTTCACCAAGGAAGATGACAAAATATGAAAAGAATATGACTGAAATAACTGGCTTAGTTTTTCTGTAAATCCAGGAGAATACACCATTTGTCAGACTAGGAGGACATGGTTGAACCACGATGCTTTGCCAAAAATAGTCCACACCTGTCCCTCTATGCTTTCAAACATTGGCTAAAACATTGTCCTCCCCACATAGCCTTTTTTAGGCAATTCCAAATTAACAAATTTTCTACTAAAGGAAATCTAAAGGTGTTATGGCTCAATGCCAGAAGTCTAAACAAGAAGTTCCACCCCCTCCATGCTCTCCTCAGAGAATGCAGTCATCCGTGCAGTTACCAACACATGGTTTAAAGCCACACAGAGTACACGGACAGTGCAAGTCTTCAATGCCTTCTACACATTTAGACCAGCAACTGCACAAGCAGAGACTAAAGGTGGAGTTGTCTCAATCTACATCAGTAACAAGCATACCTCTAGGTTGGTTGAATGGGATGAAGCACTGGTGTTCCATATCCTAGCAACCTGTAGGTCACCCTGTTATGTCTCTTGAAGCTTACAGCTCATACTTAAACTTATTGGAGACTCTCACCATTCAACCAAATACTTTACACATGGGGGACTTTAATTATTCCTCTATAAAATGGGAATTCTATACAACTCCAAATTTGCAAGCGCAGAGATTCCTAGACTTCGTAAACACAAACATCCTGGATCAATTAGTGGATACATCTACTTGTGCTAAAAGCATACTGGACCTGGTACTCACAAATATGGGAGAATGTTGCACCACGATGCCCAGCATCATGTCTTCTCTAGTAAGGTCAAACCACAAAGCAGACTCCTTCAAAACAAGAATTAATTTTGCAAACCCTGTAACAGTTAGAAACTACCCCAAGACAAACTATGTTTTATTAATTGATAACCTGTCAAAATTTCAAGCTCCTCCAAAGCCAGACAATACAGCGGTCTGCGCAGAATTATTCACAGAAACTATGTACAACCATGTCACAGAGGCTGCTGTACCTACCAGAAGGAAGCCAAAAACTCAAAAAACAAATGGTGGCATCCAAAATTAAACACTTTGTATAACAAGACAAAAAAAAACTAGCTAAAATTAGGACGTTTAACACCAAAAAAGATAAAACTTTTATCAAACAGAACAGACAACTAAGACGACTAATTAAGTTCAACAAAGTAATTTCGGAGGTGAAGATAGCTTCCCAGACCAAAGACAACCATATGGCCTTCTTTAGCTATGTCTAAAATCTCAAAGGCAGCATACAACAGTATGCTGAACTGTTGGGAAATGCAGCCACATTCACAGAACCAGAAGATATAGCAACTCTTCTGGCTGACAAATTTAGCTCCAACTTTACCTCCCCACTCACCTCAGCCACTACCCCTCCCCAGGGAATGCCATCTAACAAAATCCCTCTAACTATCAGACGGGAACAGGTCTTAGATGCGCTCTGTAAAGCCAAGAATACAGCTTCAGTGGGCTTTGAGAATATACAAGGATGCCTTCCAAACAGCCTGAAATATGACCTATCAGGGCCACTGGTGTCACTATTCAACCCTAGTCTCCACACTGGCTTCATGCCATACAAATGGAAGACTTCAATTGCCACTTAAACAGGACATGCTGGAGATACAGGTATGAATCTCAGAGTAACCTCATTCTCTGGAGTAGACTTCCCATCCCATGTGAAGCAGAGCCCTTCCCTAAGCTTATGAAAGCACAACCTGGACCAGTGGACAGAAAAATCGGAAATTCACCCTGGTCTAACATCTACATATCTGATGGGCACAAGCAGCCATTAAATCACACCCTAACTAACATATACTCCTTAAAATCTCTAAAGCACAACAACTTGTGGAATTTGTTTGAGTTGCATGGCAAGGCTTATAAAGGCCCCAGTGGTCAATTAGCCTAGTATACACCTATGAACCTCCTGTTTTTACATGGCTAGTCTGCAATGTATGTAAGAGCAAATGCCACCTCATTTATGCATCATATGACTGCAGTACTGTCCCTCCTGATCCTCAAGGGACTGTGGTTGCCAAGTGAGCCTAAAGGAATTGAGGACTAGGATCACTGCCATCATCTCCTTTATGTTTATCCTCTTGTCCTAGATGTCCTGAACCTTTAAGTGCCCTGAATGTTGCATCTGATATCAATGTCTGGGACCCAGTTTACATTCTAAAGGAATCTCTTGTTGAGTAATATATAGATTCCTAGGTTCAAAAGGCAAGTACTAGGTTATTTTAAGTCTAGACAATTTCCCTATTTGAGCTTGAAATAAATCTTTCCCATTTGGCTATAGACCGGCCTTACCAATCCCATAGTCGATAATTACCTTAATGAGCATAACCGGGATCATAACACAGATAATTTGAGGAGACCCATGCATCGGATAAAGTAATTAGGAGCTGCATCTGGCCGTTAGTAATAAGGGGGCAGTCTTGGGGTAAATTTTCTGTTTCCCAGCCACAGATCTATGTTGCACTTGAGGATGGGGGATGAACTCTGTTTTATGTGAAGAGGGAGTCCGTTCCATAACAGTGGTATCCTCTGCGAAATATATCTCTCTCCAAACTGTTCTGTTGACATTGCGGAAGATGTTTAGATCCCTAGACAGAGGACTTCCAATGCCATCTGACTTGCTGATGTGCAGTAAATCCATCAGTAATGGGTTGGAGTATGCCCTGTATGACAGACTCAGGTTACTCCTTAGCAGTATGTAGGATACAGTGTATAGTGAAAGGGCTTTGAGTCAGTCCATGTAGGACATGTTTAGGTCTTTTATCCATTTAGTAAGGTATCTCTGGGGGCATTTCAATTGTTGCATGTGTCTGGAAAGATAGATGCTAAAAGGGGGCATCATACTCAATATTTGGCCTACTGAGAGCTGAATGACATCCCTAGATCTAGACACAGTCCCTTTGTTTATAATCTGTGCAAAATAGGACTTTCTTACAACGGACACATGTTGACATGTTGGTCAAAAGTTAAGTCACTGTCCAGATAAGTTCCCAAATCCCAAACAACTGGGTTAACTCTTAGGCGTGTATCGTCAATGTGGTAGTTCCCTAAGGTAGATGACTTCCCAAAGGATACAATAGTTCATTTTTTTAACATTTAGTTTCAGACCATAATTTTGACACTAATTACTTGAGACAAACCTTGCTGCACAATGGATAATTCATTTGGGGATTCAATTACTGCTCTTAGCTTGCAGTCATCTGCAAACTTATCAGCCAGAGTCCTTTGGTATTTACTTTTACTTCAGAAAAGTAGATGCCAAACAGGAGAGGTCCCAGTACAGGACCCTGGGGAACTCCACTTGTGAGTGGTCTTTGTGGAGGTAACTTACCCAGTTTTGATTATCTGCATCCTATCTATGAGCCAGTTGGCAATCTAGAAGGTGACATAGGGCTTTATTCCCAGTTAGTTTAACTTTTCTACTATGCCTGAGTGGGGAATTCTGTCAAAAGCTTTGGCCAGGAAAACTTATGCGGTGTGTACCATTTTGCCTTCATCCACTACTTTGATGACCTTTTCAGAAAAATCAACCAGGCTGAGTAAGCATGACTTTCCTCTGACAGTCAAACAAACAGGTCTAGTGTTTGGAGGTTTCTTATGTTCTAATTGATTAATCCCATAAGTCACTCCATAGCTTTGCATATCAAACTGGTAGGACTTAATGGTCTGTAACTGCCTGGGTCTGTGGAAGGTCCTCCCTTATGCAGGGGAATGACAGAAACCATTCTCCCCTTTGCTTGGTACAAACCTGCATGGAGGTTGAGATTGAATATATTATCTCTAAGAGAATATGCAATATTCCCTGCCCATTATGGGATTTCTTACTTTATTACAAGGAAGCAGAGGAATGTTTGCTTGTTAGAAGTGAAGACGCTGACACCACCATTTCCATAGCTTCCACTTCAGCAACTCATGTAAAGCCTGGCCAGGGGAATAATCAAAATGCAGGAAGCCATTTAACCAGACAGGCTGAGGAAGTTTCTGGCAGCCATGCTGTTGAGGTTGACAGATCTACTGAAATACAGTGACAGAAACAGGATTTTGACGGGGGGGAGGGGGCTGTGCTCTGTTGAGTACAACTCAGCTCCCAAGAAGCTCACCCTAGAAGTAGGAGTCAGATGGTGTTTCTGTAGATTTAGGAGCAAGCCTTCACTCAGGAAACAGTCCATGGTAAATTCAACAGCCTTCCTGATCTCTAAAGGGGAGGCAACCTGGAGCAAGCAATCATCTAAGGAAGGATTAAATGCCCTTTGTCTGCAGAAGGCAATCACCGTAGCCAGGCACTTTACGAAGACTTTTAATTCAGCACAACCCAAAGGGCAAAGCATATGAAAAGCAATCTTCGGTACACCTCCATGGCTTTAGTGGCACTCTTCTGTAGAACTTTTTTAAAAACTTAAAACAAACTTTTAATACAAACAGTAAGAATAAAAACAACTACAGTCAAACGTTAGCATGAAGAGTTGCAACAACAGATCTCCATGCTAAAGTTTGACTGTGGTTATTTTTTATTATTACTGTTTTTGTTAAAGGTTTGTTTTAAAATTTTTTAAAAAAGTTCTTCAGAACAGTGCAACTAAAGCCATGGAAGTGTACCAAAGATTGCGTTTCATACTTCTCTTGTTTCATTCGGTTACCTTTGGCAGTTCAGCAATGTTTCTAATTGCCTCGAAACTTAGGAGCTGATGGTATCTCTAAGCAATGGGAATGTGGAGGTAGGCAATTTTCAAATCCAGTTATCATAAAGACTCCTGAGAAAATCAAAACTAACAGTTTTGGTAATGTCAGCATTTTGAACTTTGATACTAGTAGGACATTATTCAGTCTAGTAAGTTCAAAATTGATGCCCAGAGTCCCTTCTTTTCTTGATTGATGCCTCGACGAGTCCCTTTTCTTGAAAGAAAGAATTGTGGGGTAAAACCCTGTTCCCATCTCTTTTCGGGTAGCAATCTTACAGATTCTTGCTCTAGGAGACCTTCCACCTGTTGTGGTATTAGGTGTCTTTGCTGTCTAGGCACTGAGGGAATACCCTAGAATCTGGAAGATTAAAACTGTAGGCTTTATTTATTACTTTTAAAATCCACCTTCCCAGTTAGTTTTTTCCCAGTCTTTTGCAAACAAAGACAGTCTTCCTCTTGTTTTCACTGGTGGTCTGACAGTATGAGAGGGTTAGGGTGGAGTTTCTTCTGAGGAGGGAGGTGCTGTGAACACTTATAACTGCTCTCTGCCAGGTCCTTGGGTCTACATCTGGAACTGGTTAGCCATGTTCCTACAGACTTGCATTTTTCCCGTTTCTTTGACCTTCCTTTGATCTGCTTAGGTGAAAAGGGCCAGCTTTTGTTCAGTTAAATTCTAACATCTTGGTGGTAGAGATTAAAAGAGGTTTTTAACAAATGGCATGGACTTCCCCCTTCACCTCCACCTTTTTACAGCACCTTTTAAGCAGGGATAACAAACAGAGCATATTCTCCAAAGGCATATCCAGGAGTTCCCTTAACATGTTCAGGAAAGAGCTGGACTCTCAACCAGCCATGTCTACTGACTACTAATCCTACACCAGCTGCCCTGCATTATGCATCAAATGCATCACAGCAATACTTCAAAGAATGCCTAGCAGCTCAGGAGCTTCTGCTGCAGCAAGGCCTCTAGACAATGGAGATGGGTGGTTGCCAGCCCATAGAGCATTGCTACATTTTCTATGTAATATTTCTAGTCTGCCGGTCCCTGTACAGTAGGCTCTGGAACCTAAGCCAAGAGTCTTTGCTGCTCTGCCCTTTGACCTTGTCTCCTGCATACACAAAATATCTAGTCTTCTCCTTACCATGATGGTATCCACTTCAAAACTACATTCATTTAATAAACCTGTATTCAGTGTTGCAAACCTTAGTTCATTTTTGGCAGGCTCCTTGGTTTTACATCCTACTTAAGACTCCACAGAGCTATACCAGATAAGGCAATCTGGGCAAATGGACTTTGACCACAAGCTTACTGACTCAAGGCTGCAGGGCTTTTTGGTGCACACACTGGCCAAGAGGGGTACTGTTATGATAGGTCCTTAGTTTTGAATGGAGTAGGTGGGGTCTTCAGCACATTTAGCACTGACAAATACCTATGCTTATAAAACCAATTTTTACACCACCAAGTGACTAAGCTTACACTGTGTACAGACTGTGGTCCACAGTCTACTATATAGAGGATACTGCACATCATAGTTATTGCCAAAAGTGGTTCATCATAACGACTTTTCTTCCAGTAGATGCCACCTACAGTTTGTGTTGCTTTTGAATGCATTCTTTGGCAGGCTCTCAAGTTCAAATGTGAGGGCTGGGTTTGAACCCAGTTTCTTCTGTCCCAGAGACAAAATCATCTAGCATGAATATATGAGGTAGAAGGAACCCAACACAGGCATGGAGACATCACAGACTCTACAAAGGCAATGACCAAAGGTCAGGATCAAATCCTGAACCCTTTGTCTGTAAACTAAAGCTCTTAACCATTAGCCCACAGCATCTCTCTAGTATACATAAGTGTATATATGTGCATGCATGGGTGTGTGTGTGTGCATACGCTCATGTGTGTTATGCAAGTATACACATACATTTATATATATATATATATATATATATATATATATATATATATATATATTATACACACACACACAAACATTTTATATATAAAATGTGTGTATATAATGTACATATGTATGTGTATGTATATATATATATATATATATTATACACACACACACAAACATTTTATATATAAAATGTGTGTATATAATGTACATATGTATGTGTATATATATATATATATATATATATATATATATATATATATATATATATATACACATATACATCTACACACACACACACGTGTGCACGTATATATACACGTGTGTGTGCGTGTATATATATATATATATATATATATATATATATATATATATATATATAAAATGTATATAAATATATGTACATGTATGTATGTATATACAAACATATATAACACACGCACCCCCATGCACACAAACAAATATTGATTGCCTTTTAACTCCCATGGTATTGTTTGAATAGCTAACTACAGCATTTAATGAAAGTCTGACAGCACAATGGCCTGCTAAGGCATTTGACACTATTACACATTTGGGAATATATTCAAAAATTAAATGCATTAATATTAAGCCATATAATTCAATGGGTAAATCTCTGGTTAAATAACTTCGGCAACAAATCATAGTGGGGGTGCTGCCTGTCCATCTGATGGGGGGTACCCGTGGTGTGCCACAGAGCTCTGCACTAGGTCACTTCTTTTGAACTATTCATTTTTCTAGAAAAAAAAAAAACAAAAAAATGCCACAGTGGAGCAAAGTACCAGTGGAAATAAAACAATAAAATCCAAAAGATTTCCAAAAATCCACCAGTGGAAATAAAACAATAAAATCCAAAAGACTTCCAAAAATCCACAAGGTAAACCAAGGCAGATGTGATAAAAAACAGTTTAATGAACGGTAAGCGCTTTCATGCTCTCCTGAGCACTTCTTCGGACCATATAAAAAATAGAAATTCACATACACTGCTTATAAAATACATAGCATTTCAAACTAACCTATCACAGAATAAAATCACTTAAATAGTCTCCGCCTTTTAAGAAAGGGTTTTAAAGGGATAGAGGTATTCAAACCTGGTGGTGTGTTGCTGTGTAGCCTAATAATCCAACTGCTCTCTTGCTGTTCTAGAATGTTATTAAGATCTCCCAGTCTACTGCCAGGCTTAAGTTGTTCTAAAACTCTAAACATAAATGTATGTGTAGCGTCTGTGTCCCTCACATGACAGGCTAGGGCATTTGTTGAATCATTCTTCCTAATAGCTAATAAATGCTCATGTATCCTTTCCTTTAATTGTCTATTGGTCTTTCCTACATAGAAATTTCATCAAGATAAACAACTAGCTAAGTAGACCACATATGTACTACAGCAATTGGTATAAGAATTACTAGTGTATTTAAAATGTGTGGTTGGTTGTATAAAACTAGACACTATATATATATATAAATGAGCAATAATTGCATTTGCCACACATAGTGGTACATCCATTATTTATAGAACTATGTGAATTGCTATATTTATAGCATAGCATCTGTTTAAGATTGCGCTTGTTTTATTCTGTGATAGGTTAGTTTGA
This sequence comes from Protopterus annectens, assembly GCF_019279795.1. Lineage (NCBI taxonomy): Eukaryota > Metazoa > Chordata > Ceratodontiformes > Protopteridae > Protopterus > Protopterus annectens. The sequence continues at coordinate 208,853,788 of NC_056744.1, read as the reverse complement.
AATGCTATGTATTTTATAAGCAGTGTATGTGAATTTGTATTTTTTATATGGTCTGAAGAAGTGCTCAGGAGAGCATGAAAGTGCTTACTGTTCATTAAACTGGTTTTTATCACATCTGCCTTGGTTTACCTTGTGGATTTTTGGAAGTATTCGTTTTTCTACTTTTATGTAGAGAGGAATCTCAACGACCAGATATACAGAAGACTGCATGCTGCATAATATACCTGCTTAAATAAGATATACTGAAGCTCTCCAACTGAGTTAGTAAAAAACAGAAATCTAGTATTGCCTGAATAAGCTCTGCTTTATATATCAAAAATGTGGCATGGCATATCTTACGATTTACAAAGTAAATCATCAAAATCATAAGAAAGGTCACCACCACCAAAGACCTACAGACAATGACAGTTTAAACTATGACCAGGATATCTACCAATGTCAGGAAATCATTCTATAGACTAATTCTTAAATTTGATGTCTAGTCGTACCTGGAAGATCAGTGCACCACTTTGTTTTATACTAATCTGACTACTTAACTGACTACAATGCTGCATTCTCTAGCCTCAGAACAAGTTATCAAAAAACAATGTGAAAACACACAATGATGTCATACATAAAAATATCACAAGGTTAGAAAATCTGCACAATTCTGAAAGACTTCAAGAATTGTAATTACATTCTCTTTCATATAGGTTATTTAGGATAAACTTTGCCTGTCCAAGAGCAACATTTGATTAGGTTCTACTTGAAAATATGTGCCTGCAACTCATTACTGGAAGAGCTGACACCAGATTAGTGAGCTCAATATTCATATCAATAAAAAATAAAAAAGTGATAAATGCACTGTGATGAAGTGAGGTATTGTCAACCATGCCAGGAGAAGTAGGGCAGTGGATGTGTAACATATGCCAGTACAGCTAGCTGGAATTTTGTAAAGAATTATATGTCCTCTGTATATCAAAATGACTTGTACAGATGCTTGTACTGACAAGTTTGCTTGAGTTAAAAATGTATCAACAGTGTGTCCTGCTGGACAGAAAGGAAATACACATGTATATATCAGACTGACCGTATTATAACGGATTAAATATACACGTTTTAACAAAGGATACTGGAAGAGAAGTGGTTAATCTCAGTACAGCTAACCTTTGAAAAACAGTAAGAAATTACTTAATTTAGGGCATAAATATTGTATCTTACAGTACTGACTGCAGCCAGAGATGAAATGTCTGTGCCAGAGAATGGTTTATTAACTCCTGTTGGAAAAGTGGAAGTGTTTTATAGCTTCCAGATGCTATAACATATCTCAACGAAGCTCTGTGTGTATGGTAATATGTGCTAAATTCTGGTTCAGTTTCTCGAAATGGGGGTAGCACAACAACCAGAAGTCAGATGGCCAGATGTATGTGATGTCATTCTGTAATCTAGGACAAAAATTATGTTTTAATACCAGATGAGACAGAAGTCTCAGAGCAGTCTATTTTTGTAACCTGACATAGTAGTATCTCTCACCCACTTCATCTTGCCTTGCTTTAGCAAATAGGCAGAGAATAAGTAACTATTTTATCAGTCAGGAAAATATAGTGAGATTAGCTGAATACTGTTTTTCTGTCTCGGTATGGAGCTATATTTCCTTTGACAAACTCCGGTGCTTACTGTAGCTAGATATTCTGTATTTTTGTGTTCTTTTATTATTAAATATATTTAAACTTTTCATTGTGGATAGTCCTTTACAGAACATTTTAACTTTTGAGATTACTTGTATCTATTTGGCAATTCTGTGGCCACTACTGAAAGCCTTACTGCATTGGTAAAGCACTATCATTTGCACTAATATTAATTTCATTCAGTACAATTGGGTTGTTGCTGTCTTTCGGCTTTTCCCGGTTAGGGGTCGCCTCAGCGGAACTCCCGTCCGCTAATGATTGGCAGTAGATTTTGACGAACGCTGAGGTGCCAGCTCGATGTTCAACCTTCAATGAAGGCACACCCATTTACGCATGTCTTTTGAATGTCCACCCAACTGCGGGGAGGACATGTAGACTCCACACAGAAGGCACTCCCCGCACTCCAGATGAGAATCGAACGGGAGAACCTCTTGCTGTGAGGCAACAACGCTACTGCTGCACCACCGCGGATTCATTCAGTATAATTGGGTAAACTTCTAAAAGCTGTAGAGTAGCTGGCTTTGGAATGTCTGCTGGCAGTTTAACTACCTTATAGTCTGGGCAGAAGGGGGCATAGCTAGTAAATCTGTGCAAGCCTTTCCTGTGTGTGTGTGTGTGTGTGTGTGTGTGTGTGTGTGTGTGTGTGTGTGTGTGTGTGTGTGTAAATCAAATCTCAAGAGAGTGTGTGTCAGTTGCTTGGAGCAGGGACACAGAGCACTGATTTCAGAGAGTGAGTGGTGGAGGACTTCGTTTGGACACTCGGCTAAGGTCTCAACTCTGTAGCTGTGCTAGTGGGGAGTCTTACTGGGACATGGAGGGAGAGACAAACAGAGAAACCCAGAACTCGGACTGAGGGTGTTCCCTGTGTACTCTTAAGAGAAATTGCGCTTGATGCAGAGAGCTGCATCTGGAAATACTGTGTGTATCTATTTTTGTTCCAAGTGAATGTCCCTGCCCTGTATCAGTGGTGACGATTCAGGCTCCTTGATGAATGGCCCAGAGGGGGGATTTCACATACACATTATAAGCTTATCCTGTAATCTTGGAAGGTGTTGCACAATCAGAACAAGTCATTCATCAACTTCCTTTAAACATAAATCTCACACAAACATGGAAACAGAAAATATCAACATCAGGTTTCTGTAATGAAGCCTGAGGGCCAGTAGGTCATAAGCTTGACAACTGAGCCTATGAACTGTATACCTTCTAATCAGACACTGCAAACTTCATTTACTTAATTGTTGAAGTACTGTCTATGCAAAGTAATGGCACTTACTGTGCTTTTCACTATTCTTGAACTGTATACTTACCTTAACTAATTAACTACAAAATCCTTACACATGCATGACACAAGAATGAAATGCTGAAGCATTCCATACACTTCAAAAATGAATTGAAATGCCTTCTTTTATAACTGCACTTGTCGACTTACTCATTTATGAGACAGCAGTAGCTACATTTTCCTAAATTTTTCGTTAAAACATTTTATTACTGTAATGCAGCAACACTCAGCAAGCACTTGACTCAAGTTTAGTGCAGATTTACAATGGCAAAATGTAAAGTTGTGTCTTTGCCAGAAACCTGTTCACACTGCACAGCTAAACAAGTAATTATTTACTCAATTCACAAAAATAATTCAGGTTATTAAGTCCAATTCTATAGCCTTTTGAGGGTTTGTACAGGTGAAGGCCTAAACGGTTGCAACCACTTCAGTCTACAGATTTTGGTTTCATTCTATTCAGCAGTTCTCCATCAGGATCCTTCTGATTTCCACGGATTCTATCCACAGCAAAGCTGGATACATACTCTAGGCATCAGTTTCTCTTCACAACACAGAAACATCCCCTCTCTCATCATCCTTTATGTAAGAACTGGGACTTGACCTCCTTCACCCTATGTACGTGTCACTGCAGGTCTAAAGACCAAACAGCTGTAGTTAAGAAGCACCATACTGCACACTCCCATTTTAAACCTGTGAAGATGAGCAATATCAGAGAGTTGCATACCAACGCATCTAGCCCATAAACTCACTGGCACACGTTTTTTTAAGCTCTCTAGTTCAGACAAAATCTAGCAATGTATCCAACCTGACAACAGGTATTGCAACACAGGTGCCTTTGAACATACATAACCCAGAAGGGCAATTCCATGAAAGAAGGTGCTACCAGGTAAAGGTATTACTTTTTTGGTTTATCTCCATTTCTAGTAGATACATAATATTGATTCTTGCTCAGTTAATGTGGCATAAAACCTAACAACAGATCTTGGCTGTATGCAGGACAAAAATGTGTTCTATGTATGCATTTTCCCTGTTCACATCATTGTCTTCCATGTCACAGGGATCTGAAGTAATAGTTGTTGTCTTGGAAAAGTGTAGACTTATCAGTTATATTGTCAGGTTCCAAGACAAAGTTGTTTACTTCTCTTATCCTTCTGTTCCACAAACTGTATTTTAGTTGCTGGATTGCTTGCAGAGTTCTTTTGCATCAAATACAAGTCAAGAAGGCTGTTGATTTTCACTCCATGACTGGGCTATACTTAAAATGAAACAAATCTGAGGCACTATTTACACTCCCAATTTATCTTGGATTTGTTTCTCCAACTTTGAGTTCTGCAACTGCTTGATCTATGACTTCATCAGGCATGCTATTCCAGTCTTCAGTACAATTCAGTTTAGTTGATTATCTGGTTTTTGGTCTTTGTACTCTACATTAGTCACATCTCTTAAATTCAGTGAGTCTCTCTTCCTTCCATTTCAGGAAATTATTTTCCTTCCACAAGTTTCTTGACACTGATCTAACTTTCTTGTATTAGACTGTTAACCCTTTGCAGCTCCTGCCACAATTTTCCCTTCTCAAACTGTAAACGCACGATTGCCAGTCTGGATCTGAAACTAACTTTGTCTTTCAAGTTCCAACATCAGAATATTTATTCGTTTTCCTGCTGTTTTAAATGTCTTTTGTGCTAGCACTTTCAATTTTACCCATATATTTCACTGTTCCACGATAAACAGAAAGCTCACAGTCTTGGTCAAACTGATGATTTCTGTTTTATTCTGCCATCCGTTTTGCTGACAATGTTCTGCCAACAATTCTGCACAACTCCTATTTCGTTTTCATTTCCAGAAACCACCTGTTTCAATGTTACTAGACCCTCTCTACTTAAAGACAACATCCCCTGGCTGCCTCAACATTTCCAAACACTCAGTTAATGCCCTAGCTTAGTCTTGCAGAGCTACAAAGAGTGTGTGTGTCTCATCAACGTTATCTTAAGTTTGGTTAGCAGTTTGTTGCATAAGTGCTATAACTAGTTCCACTGCCTTTTCTACAAGTTTTTCTTTAACTATGCTCTCTCGATTTAAAACACATTCTTTTTCTCATCACCACTTTCTCCATCTCTCTCAGAAATTTCACAGCCAGCAACATCACTCTCAAATACGGTTTCACTTTGCATATAACTATGGATTGCAAAACACCCATTTAATCCTAACAGAAATACGTTAATGCAATTCATTCCCATTCTGCTGCAATGCAGCACCACAGTACTGTTTATGACCAGACTTAGTTGGCCAACATCACTTTCTTTTCTGAACCCATGTTGGTGTATATTATGATGGCAGCACACGTATGGTTTTGCTTATAACCTTTTTCTCACTCATTGGTCAATAACTCATAAGTTTCACAAAGTTTCCACAATTTTCTTTCTTGCAGTACATAGCAGTAAACATCCCCTTTCCCGGTCAATGGTTTTGCATTATTAGAAGCAAAAACTCACACAACCTTAAGTTTCATAAAATGTCACCATGTGTTGCCACAAAATACACTTTTATAGCAAGTCTCTAGTATAAAGCCAGCAGAAAAGGGATTAACTGCCTCCAAAATCTCTTTTTTATGGCTGCTGCAAGTATCTGCATGGGCACACAGCAGATTTTTCTAATACATATCCAGTACATCAGCACTGACAATTCACTACTCAGAAAGAGTTGCTTTTCACTTTTGTATGTCATATACTTTGCCCCAAGTTTCTTGCTACTGTTCACCGATAAGAAGCAGGTTTAAAAACCATGTAATACGATTTAGTGCTTTTTAAAAATTATATACTTTGCCACAGACAGCATCTAGTAATACTCAGTGTTGTATAAGTTCCAACATTTGCAAGTGTCTTCTACATACAGCACTTTTCCTTGCTTTAATTCCCAACAAAAAGGGCTTGTCCATACAGAGTTCTTAGCTGAATACAGTCTTACCAAACTGTGTATTTCAGTAATACAAATAAACAAATGGTGATTTCACCTGCTTTAAACAGACAAGTCACAAATCCAATACCTGGTTCATGTAATCAGAATGCTTTTTTGTACACTGTCACAGCACACCAACCAAAGTATAAAGCTATCAGCTTTACACTCAATTTGCTTATCAGTTTTTCATTTTCACTGTAAAAGTTTCCCATTTGTTTAGGTTCCTCCCCCCAACAAGAGACAGTTCATTTCAATACCACAAAACTGCCATCAATAGACTTTCCCTGATAGTCACTGAGTACAATAACACAAAAACAAAAACGTTACTGCACTTTACATCAGTGCAGCAATATCCAAACTGTGTCAGAAACACCATGCCACAAAATATACCTCAACTGCGTCAGAAACACCATGCCATAAAATATAACTTATGGATCCATTGGCCTTTCACGTTATTTAGATTGCAATTTAAAATATGTGGTATTGTCGCCCATTTTCCTGTGCAGACACTTAAGAATTTTCTGACTGATTTTCTAAGAAAGCCAGTGCAACAACTTTCCTCAGAACATCATTGTTCCTGAACGTAGACTTTGTGCTGCCAAAAAAAGTTTATCTGAAACATCAGTTACTGCTTCACTGTAAGCGTACTACTTTTTTTTTTTTTACACCTTGCATATGCTGGCAATAGGTTCTTACATCTGGTGAATTTAAAACAGCCTTCCCAAAAGTTGAAGGTAATCTGAAGCCACAATGTTTCACAATTCATCAGGTTTACTTCTTTATTTCAAATGTAATTAGCTACTTTTTTTGCAGTTTGGAAACTTGAGCAGAACTTTGGTATACTGACTAGTATCATATGTCCAGCTTCAGCAATTTCATAAGTAAACCACAGGAGCACTTACTTCATGCTGCAAGAACACTTTTTCCACTACATTTCTTTTTGCAGCCGAATACAATTAATATGGACATCTCTGGTAAGCAATCTTTCAACTGCACATTTTTAAGCAACTTTGCAGCAATTTCAGATTACTTCATTAAAATACTCACTAGCACTTGTCATTCCACTATTGTTTAACTTCTTTAATAATTACTCACTTCACTCAAAAGGTTGATATTCTGTTCCTAGCGCTCTACTTGGTGTGTGTAGCAAAGAGAAGCCTACAACTCAGACCGAGAGACAATTTATGCAACCCTGCTTCTTTGTGAGAATTACATCCCCACACCCATTTCAAAACACACACATTCATGATTTACTAAAGTAGTTCCTCTCTTCCTACAGGTGAGAGAATAAAGTTATAAGGCATTAGCACTTGCATGCAGAAGTGTAGGAAGAAAAAGAGGTGTAGTACAGTATATTTTACTAAGCCTTGCCTGCCACAACTACCAGTGTGGTACAAAAACACTCCAAAAGCACTAACTCAAGTTTAATGCAGTTTTATTTACAGTGACAGCGTTAAAAGTTCAGTATCTAAGTTTTTCACACAACACAGTAATTTACTGTGCAATTCAAGCAAATAGCTCATAGCTTATTAAGTTGAATTATCCAACCTACAATGTTTTTGTACAGGTACAGCCCAAATGCAACCATTTCAGCCCATCCAGAGTTTTCAATTCCACTATTATTCCATTTCCCCACAGAATTCTCCTGTTAAAGTTACCTACCTACAGTCCCCTTCACAACGGGCTACTCTCTCTCTCTGCCCTCTCTTTTCCTTAGTACCATCAGTAATATAGTAAAATGGTACAAACCGGAAAGGAACCTTCCAGAACCAGCATCTAACAGAATAAAAAAACACTCACATGGGGATTCTTTAGAACTATGGAACACCATTATTTTAATCATCTGACAAACTACCTACCTCCTTGCTTTTAAAACCAACCTTATACTACTTCAGAATCAAAATACCATCTGAAAATGTTCTGACTCTTCAAGATAAAAATGCTCAAACACTCTGTTCTCACTTGCTAAACCATGCCTTCCCAAATGGCTTTTTTGTTTTACTGAAACAGGTTTTATTGTACTCTTCCCATGAGAAATGCATGCATTACTGCTCTGTTACCAACTTGCATATCAAAATAAAGACACACATCCCATTGCTTTAGTTCCCATATTTTACATGCTCTAATACGAACTTCCTGACCCAGTGATGCTCTGTAGTGTGCACCAGTGTCAGTTCTTAGATTTTATTAGACTTTATGCCTTATGTGATCGCTCCTGTTTATGCTATTTTAATGATTTCCATTTTTGTAAGCCATCCCTTCTCTACAGCTTATTTAAACGTTATATTGCACATCTACTATTTCGCGAAGGATTTTGTTTTGGGCCTGTATTGAAAATGGGCACTGTAACCCAGTCAGACATCCCCAGTAAATGAAAGCAAATAAAAAAAAATACATTTTATAAGAAGTGAATCTGGTCTCCTCCACTCAGATCACATGTGTGTGTGAGACCTTCCTTGCAGCATGCCACAAAACATGGCTTCTCAAACCACACAGTGGTCTATAGGGGGCACTATAAACATGCATATGGATACATATGTGTACAAAGTTTATACTCTTTCATGGAACATTTAATGACTCAAATGCTCAATACCACTATCAGTACTGAAGTGCAAAATTAAATCATAACCACTTCCCACTAGCTTCACTATAATAATGTGTAGCCTTAAAGAAAAATACCTCATAAAAAAAGGCAAGTTAACTGACAAACTAATAATTTTCTCTTCTTCAGCAATACTCTCTAGCTGCCACTGAGTTTACAGCCTACGGAAACATTCATCATAATCCCAGTCTTGTTTTTCTACGCTCAAGTACATACCCTCAATCTGTTTTGAAACTATAGGACTTAAATGCTAGTAAACTACATGTGGAGTCTTCTTTCGGCTTTTCCCGGTTAGGGGTCACCACAGTGGATCACCTGTCCACTCATGATTGGCAGTGGAGTTTTACAGTGTCGAGTTGCCAGCCCGGAACCCAGCCTTCCACAGAAGGCATACACATGCATGCACTCACTCCTAGGGCCAATTTAGAGTGTCCAATCCACCTACAGCATGTCTTTGGGATGTGGGAGGAAACCCACGCGACCAACGGGAGGACATGCAGACTCCGCACAGAAGGCACCCCAGCAGAGGATCGAACCTGAGAACCTCTTGCTGTGAGGTGGCAACGCTAACTGCTGCACCACTGTGGCTGCCCCTAGTAAACTACATGTGGATTGAATATTACAAATCTGACATTGTAACTATAGAAGAAACTTGTCTCAAACTGCAATATTAGATGAAAAAGTAGTTCCTCCAGGGTACAACATTCTGAGCTCTTCTAGGATAACTGAACAACCATGTGATACAACTCTACTCGCAAACAACTCACAAAAATATACCAATCTGAACTGTTCCTTGAAACCATCAAGCTAAACTCTCTTCAACAACTATATACGGCAATCATTTACCTTCTCCCAAGCCCAACAGCAACTAAAATAAATAGACTGATCAGAAAATATCCTTTACTGGATAATAAAATAAATATTAAGCAAAACGTTTTAACACAAAGCAATACCAATACAGACTAGACAAAAAGTCTCCTCTCATCAAACCCCAAATAAGATTTACCTTTTAATCAACAATTTCAGACTAACACATATAATAACAAATGAACCCATCAAACCTGATAAACTGGCACACACAATACACTTCACTGGATTTTTTTCTTCTTTCGGCTTTTCCCGGTTAGGGGTCGCCACAGCAGAACTCCGGTCCGCTAATGATTGGCAGTAGATTTTTACGGTGCCGAGGTGCCAGCTCGACGCCCAACCTTCAACGAAGGCACACCCATTCACACGTCTTTCGAACGCCACTTGACCACGGGGAGGACATGCAGACTCCACATAGAAGGCGCTCCAGCCAAGAATTGAACAGGAGCACCTCTTGCTGTGAGGCGACAACGCTACCTCGGCTTATAATACTCTTCACTGGATCTAATCTCCCAAATTTATGTGCATACATATCACAGCAATCATTCAACACACCTTCAGCAACAATACAACTTATCTACTGTGAAAGTAAAATAAAATGCACAAATCAAAGATACATTTCAGTGCTAAGATTTGTAATTACTTACTCCAGCAATGTAACTGGGCCCCTTGAAGTACCTAACTGCTTCTTTCAAAGGAAGGTAAGTTAAATAAAAGCGCTCTTAATTCAGCTGCACCCTACACTAAAAATAAATAAATAAATAAAAACACTCCAGCCCCATGACACTACAAAACCATTAGGTCCCTCAGAAAAAAAAAAGATCTAATACATTATTCACCAACAAAAGAAAAAATACTTCCTTAGACTTCAAAACAAAAACAGTACCAATCCTCGATCAATCAATCCTGGCAAATCCTCACAACCTAACATTTTCCTTTTGAGTGAAGTTATACCTTGCCTGCAGACAGTTTTCACTCCATATAGGCACCATTCACATCAGCACGCCAGCAACATCTAAAACCCACAACACAACCCACACCAAGAAGCAAAGGTATTTTCAACTTGTAGCAGTTCTCCACAAAACTACTATATTGTTAAAATTTAAAAAAAAAAAAAAAAAAAAAACCTGTCTCAGACAATAATCCATCATAATTCCTATGCATTCTGGTAAATTATAGCAAAATCTTCCTCAAACAACATTACTATAGAATTCCAATGTACTACAGGAAATTCCATAACATATCCCTAAGAATTGTCATGAATAGAGCTATAAAAAAATGTCTCTACCCATGTGGAAGCAAACTCATAATTCCCATCCATAAAGGTGGGCAAGGTAAAGACTAAAGCCTAAGTTCATAGGTTCATAGATTAGTACTAAGCTAACTGCCTTTGCGAGCCATTTTAAGCCTAGCCAATTATCTCTTGTGAGATTCAAACCCTGCACCTTGTGTTTGTAAGGCAAACACCTTAACCATTAGACCACCCTACCAATCAAGTCTATAATCCCTATCTCAAATCCTATACAAATGCATCTATAAACATCTATTAGGTCACCTAAAAAATATATATGATCACCAACTCAACATGTTTTGGCAAAGCACTGATACAGCTCTATTAATATTCCTTAATGCTATTAACTTTCACCTTAACCTTCCTAGACCTATCTAAAGCTTTTAATATGGTACTGCTAACAAGACTACTTATCTTGGACTTACCTTTAACACCCAAAACTGGTTCTGCAGCTACATTACTAGCGGAATAAAACTTACTCATTTTCCCCACCAACATGGGGATACCTCAATGATGTATCCTTAGTCCTCTTCGCTTTAATATATTAATCACAAATAGTGACACCACAGTAGGAGACTCTGACTTAATGCAATATGTAAATGGTTACGCATTAATACATAGCCAAGATATCTGTTCAACTCCAGGTACAAACTTTGCTTGAGTAGCAAAATTACCCCTAATCCTAAAGGATAAATAAATGCATGCTGCTTACCTCAACAAATGCAGATATAAAACATACATAAATTCAAAATCTCGGTAAACAATGCAAATATTCAATAATTTAATCCAGATAAGCTATTAGGAGTCGTCAACAAATGACTCACTTTTGACCAACATTATTAACAGAAGAAATAAACTTGGAATGCTACATAAAATCTAACCCAGTGTGAAAGGTTAAGGTATAAGCAGCTTAAATACTACTGCTCCTAGCTCTCCTTTGCACATTCCCAATATTAACCAACATCAAAAAAAAAAAAATACAATTAGACTTGAGCAATGTTGTAATAGGTAAAAGTGCCTCAAACCTTCCCAAAAAAAACAAACACACCACTGAAGTGTACAGAGGGAGAAAGCCCTTACTGCATCCCAGACAACTCAAGTTTAATAAGTGTCACAGGCACTGGAGGAGATGCACAGGGAGGATGCTAGTGAGTTACTGATGTCAGCTCACCCATCCTGGGATGAAAGGCAGCCTAGGCCTGCTGCAATAAGCAATGTTCACACCTGGCAGGTTCTGCACAGTCAGTCAGAAGATTAGGTAAGCAGGGTAATGCATACACACCTCCCTGCAGAGTTTGCAAGGCCGTTTCAAGGGTGTGGGTGATAGGGTATACTCCTTGACAGCAGTAAGGCTCTGCACCAGCATCTTCAATCACCGACCCCACCTCAGAATATCAGAGAGCCAAGGGGATGCTGAGGAGGGGCCAAAAGACCTGACCACTGAGGAATGGAGCTAGTAGCACTTGATGGGAGACTGCAGGGAGGCGGGGAGACACTGCATACCTGTCTAATTCTATTGGTTTGAACTCCACCACCTAAAAATATCATAACTAAAATCAAACATACCATCCTAAATAAAGCAAATTCAATTTCCTCCAATTTAACAGTCTCATAAGTAGAAACAAACCAGTCAGATCACTATGATCCCAAGACATAAATCAAATGGTCAATAATCCTAACAATAACTATAGAGAGGACATACACTCCATACATGCACCAAAATTAAAGAGCTCAGTCTCTTCAGATAACACAATGAAACTGCCCAAAGTCGTTATTCAAAAAAAAAAAAAAAAAAAAACAAATATACATAACTTTTCTATAGAACTGTTCGTGTGATAAAAGCTAATAATGTCTACAGCTTAACAATCACATCATGTATTTTTCCCTATTAAGAACTAGTCTGATAAAGCTCAGATTTAAGCTTCATACCACTTCTCCTCCCCCCAACAATTCATGCTTGCTTCATACCACTTCCTCCCTCCAATGGCTTTATTGTACAACTAACCCTATAATCTACCATCACCTCTCCTCTCATCTCCTTTAAACCTCAACATATTTACCCACTCATTATCCTACTATTCTAACATCCTTTTTCTCTCTTTCCTTGTTGCTATTCTATTAGATTATATCATTTTACTTGTAAATTCTTGTGAAAAAATAATGTAAAACACACCACTTACATATTTTCTTATACTATTTAATTACATCCACTTTTTTGTATTTTTTTATTCATATACTATACCTTTTAAACTAAAATACAAAACATGCTTTTGGAGCCTTACTCTCCAAGGCTCCACTGAAAGAAGGTTACTGTTGGTCAAGCAGACTACCCTGGTTAACAAATGAAAATAAAATAAATGTAAGTATATTTATGCAAAAATTATAAAGACACAAATTCAAAACTGCTCTCAAGTTGGTGGCACAGCATACTGACTCCATATCAGAAACTCAAAAACAATTTAAACTGGAAAATTTGCCAGAAGTAACAATGACTATGTTTTTTATAGCCATATATATTCTCTAAAAACAGTCATCCATACATGTGAAGCAGCCTCACTTCTTGCATCACAATCTTGAGGTCAAAGTACCTCAGGGCAAAGACAAACTTCACCTAGGGCAATTTCATGCAGGGAAAAATGTATTAAAACAAATACTTTCGGGCATCCTGCTATCATGTTGTCTGAATACCTGCACTTTTATTTTCTTTCTAACCTATTACAATCAGTACAACAAGGGACTGTTTTCTTTCTAACCTAGTATAATAAACACAACAAAGGACTGTTCTAAGTCTGGAAGCTCAGTTCCACACAGACAGAACAAGCAGGTCATATGAAAGAGGAGTCCACTAGAGAAAAATAAAAGTTTCAGATTAGTTTAAAAAAAATCTGAACCAAGAGCTACGCTGCAAAAACTGTGCTAAAAGTTTCTGATTTGATTAAATGCAGAAAAGTTTCATCATCAAGGAACAGTGTCTATTTTTTGGTCTAGTCCTATGGTCCCCTCACCTAGACACAGGACAGATAGTGACTGTACTTATTTGCTGGGCATCAATTAAAAACAAATGTCCCAGAAAGTCTCACCAGGAGAGGTATGTCAGCCATTAAAATGTCGGCAGAAACGAAGCATATTTTGAAAATAATTATCCGAAGATACTGGTAGAGCAAACCAAGGCAGAGTAGTATCATAGACAAAAGTTTATTGTGTTAGCACTTTCATGGCTATTACTGCCGCTTCATCAGACATTTCAATACACACTACCATACTCAAATTTAAACAGCCATAGACCAATAAAAGTGCAGTTGCAATCAATCAATTCACCATTTAACTAATTAAACTAAAACTTGATTTAAAAAGGTACAGAACACAATTAAACAGCTATACATAATTCATTGTAAAAAGAATTTCAACAAGGAATAAAAACATATGTGTATAAAATATATATACGTGTGTATGAAAAATCGACTCATCATGAATTTTGTTTTCTAAAAGTCCTGTTCTTTAGAACAGATTTAATGTAAATGTTATCAATCAGACCTTTACCTTTATTACCCCTCATCCTTATAATCCATCTTATCTCCGATATTTCTACTTTACTTTCAATATCCCCCTTCGAATATCCTCATACACTACTTCAAGAACCATAAATTTAAAATTGTGCGTGGTGCCAAGTGTTACAACGTGCTTAGCCAAAGCATTAGTACATATGGAATTATTAATACTATAAATGTGTTCCCTCACTCTGTCTCGAAGACGACAATCAGTCTTGCCAATATAAAAGCTATGGCAGACTTGGCATACAGCTAAGTAAACAACATGTACGGTATCACAATTAGCTCTAACAAGAAATTTCAAGGAATGAGTTGCTAAAAGACAGACTTGTGTGTGTTATTAAAGATGATGCTGTGAGAAGATTTTGCATCTTGACAGTGATTTAACTTTGAATAAGGTCACCGAGATTTGTCAGATATATGAGCTTAAAGCACACAAATATGCTTACAAATGAGAGATGCACGCTTCCAGTAACCTCTAAAGCCAATATTGATAGTATGCAGCATGTGGTTTAAAGAAACAGGCCCAAGCACATGGCAACAACTGTAAACCCTGTAACACTCACTGGGAAAGCTGTAACACTCACTGCAAAAGCCTATAGCTTTCTAGTAAGGTCCGAGGTGTGCTCTGGAAACCTCACAGTCTCAGTGAAGTACAAGAGTGAGTCAGCCAACTCAAAGAATGGGCCCCCACCCCATTTCATAGCCAACTGTCATAACTGTGGTGGAAATCATGTGCCTAAAAGGGAATAATGTTTAGTTTTGGGACAGCAATGTCACAGATGTAATAAGTGGAATCATTTACAAAGGTTTTGTAAATCAAGAGAGAGACATTATTTTACTAAAAGGGAATATTCAACACAAGTTGATCAATTAGAAAGCCATGATCCTACTTTTTATGTTGATAGTGTGTCAGCGCTTCATTAAACAGTCAATGCTGCAGATTTAAGGCAAAGAATGAAGTCTTTTTTACTGTTCAGATAAATGGAAGACCCATAGAGCTCAAGGATGACATGGGCTCAAAGTGCAATGTTATGTCTGCAGAAACATTTGCTAGATTATGTGCTGGTGAGAAGCTTGATTTGGCAAAATGTGTGAAGCTTGTTGCGTACCAGATTTATATTGAAGGCTCAGTAGGACTTTCATGTTGCTCTGCTGGGTGAAGCTATGACTTGTTATTTTATGTGGTCAAAAGGCATGTACAAATCATTATCAGTGCTCAGAGACAGTTTGAAAATGGGACTGTTTTCCTTATTAAATGAAGTCCATCATGTTAGCTTAAAAGTCCACTGTTCTAATTCTGCCCAGTATATTTTCTCTACCTATGCTTATCTTTTCAAAGACAAATTAGGCAAGTTTCCATTTGTGTATTCCATGAAGTTAGACCCAGATGTCAGCCCAGTTGTCAGGCCAACCCGGAAAGTTCAAGTAGCTATTCAGAACAGAGTCAAAGTTGAGCTAGATAAAATGGTGTGGCAAGGTGCAATTTGTCCATGAACCTACTGAATGGGTATCTTCCATGGTGGTAGCAAACGAGAAAAGCTCAGATGATATAAGAATGATATAAGAATATGTATTGATCCACGAGATTTGAACAAAGCACTGAAAAGACCTCATCATCCAATACTTACAGTCGAATACGTTGCAGCTCTGATGCCAAATGCCACTGTTTTTTCTGTCTTAGATGCAAAGAGTTCCTTCTGGCAAATTTTGCTTGACAAGAAATCCTCGTTGCTTACTACATTCAGTACTCCGTTGGGCAGGTACAGATTTTTCAGAATGCCATTTGGGATAAATTCTGCTAGTGAAGTCTTTCAGCTTGTAATGGAGCAAATTTTTCTGGGTATCCTTGTGCTACTATAGTAGATAATATTTTAGTAGGAGGTAAACGTGAAGCTGAGTATGACAGAAACCTCAAGAAAGTTCTTGAAAGAGCAGGTCAAGTGAATCTTACGCTGAATCCTCAAGTGCAAGTTCAGGTTACAAGAATTTACTTATGTTGGTCATTTGATTATCAGTTCAGGCTTATGACCAGACCCTTCCAAACAAACAGCCATTCTTGAGATGCCAGCTCCAGACAATGTTCAAGCCCTTCACAGCTTTCTTGGCATGGTTAACTATTTAGGCAAGTTTATTCCAGACTTAAGCCAACTACCAGCACCGCTTAGAGACCTGACGCGTAAAGATATATCCTGGTCATGGTTGGAACAGCACCAGAGAGCATTTGATGTCCTGAAACAGAGAATTGCCAGTCCCCCAACTTGAAGATACTATGATGTTCACAAACCAGTTACTCTTTCCTGTGATACTTCGAAATTTGGTCTTGGTGCAGTCATTCTTCAAGAGGGTCAACCTGTTGCCTATGCATCCAAAACTCTAACCCAAACTGAAATGCAGTATGCTCAGATAGAGAAACAACTCTTGGCAACTGTGTCCGCATGCCCGAAGTTCTACCCCCCCCCATGTTGGTGAGCACTAGGTCTAAGACATTTGATTCCCCTGATGGGGTGAAGTCCAACTGTTCCAGGGCATTTGAATTAACAAAATCCTGGAACTTGAAGAGCGATCGTGTTTATGCTCAAGTAAGTTGCTCAGTCAATGAAAGGACAGTTGAAATCTCCCATAG
The DNA here is from genome assembly GCF_019279795.1 of Protopterus annectens. Taxonomy (NCBI): domain Eukaryota; kingdom Metazoa; phylum Chordata; order Ceratodontiformes; family Protopteridae; genus Protopterus; species Protopterus annectens. Next base: position 208,836,950 of record NC_056744.1, on the reverse strand, counting down.
CTAAGGTGTTTTGGTGTATACTGACTGACTCTAGCAAGTCCAGGTAGGCGGTGTGCTTCTCCTGGTTCATGGTCGAGGACATGTAGCTAGTGATGTGGTAGAGTATTTTGCCTATAGTTATTTGGAACTGGAGTAGCTCAAGAGAGTCGTACTGTTTTACTATTTTAGAGGTGTACTTGGATTTAATGAAGATGGATACACCTCCATCGTTGGTTCCTTGACATTCTATGGGGAGGCAAGCATCTTTGCCAGTATTCGAAAGTCTTGAGAAGACAGATGACAGATGAAAGCCATTTCTGGCAAAGCAGAGTGGTCTTTCGACCATGTCTTCCCAGGTTGACATTTGCTGGATCTCTGGATTCCCCTAGAGTGACACCAGAAACTAAGCCATTATTGAAATCAATCATTTTTTGTCTGTATAGGTAAAGGAATGAAGAGCAGAGTCCAACAGGCAGACACAAGTTTAATAAAATAAATAAATGCAAATGTTAGCGCTTTCACTATTTGCATTTATTTATTTTATTAAACTTGTCGGCCTGTTGGACTCTGCTTTTCATTCCTTTACCTTAAGAGAAAGAAGAGGTTCTTTGTTTATATAATTTTTGTCTGTATAGTGGCATCATCCTAGGTGAAGGTAGAATGCTGCTTAGGGCTAGGGGCATGCCTGCCTGGGACACAATCTGAAAAGTTCAGTCATGGCTCTCTTCATACAGTCCAAAGAAATACGTCTCAAGTCATTCACTCTAACATGTACTATTGCACAGCCATAATGGTAACGTTGCTAAGTGACGAGTGCGTGCATGATTTGACGGATCCTGGCACCTGCCAAGCAGCTGACTGTGACCTTCTCCTTGTCCAACCTTGTAAGGGGGACATCTGTGTGTCTCACTACTGAGTCACCTACGACTAGGACATTAGGTTTTGAGGTGTCTTGCCATAGGGGCTTAATTGTTGAGACACTGATATATGTGTTATGTGTAGTGGTGGATTCTGTTTGTGTACCAGTATGTGTACGTTAGTTTGAGAGGTCGCTGGTCTTTTGGTAGGCTCTTAGTGAGTACCTCCGTGTATGTGAGTTTGTGTGTCTTGACCTTATCTTGAGTGAAGAGGTGTGTGCACTGACAACCTGTTTGATGTCTTGTTTTTGTTATGTGAGAGGACTGATTCTACACTCACGTTATAATTACATCTCTCATATATTGTATCTGTTTGCTTTAGGAGCAAGTTATTGTCAGTATACATGAGGCAATTGCTAAATTGCCTCAAGATGTCCACAGCAATCAGGCTGGCTGAAAAAATATTGGGAGACTGTCAACAGTAGCAGGTAATTCTTATGTACTAATTTCTGAGAGGGCAAATTAGATCAGCTATTGCTCTGGGATTAACAAGGGGACTTATTCTACAGAACATCAGGCATGGAAAGTGGGGCTACCCTGCTCAGTGCTCAGCTGAGTTGCCTGCAATGCAGAAGCATGCAGCTGCTTTGCCCGCAGAGCAGCAGGGAACCTGGGAGGGTTTCACCGATTGGCGTCTAGGGAAAAAATAGTTTCTAGGTGTTTGCATCTATACAAGACACAGCTAACCCCCGCTGCACAGTGCACAGATGCGCGCACAAGCAAAGCTTATACATAGGTAAAATTAAACAGTTTTAAACTAGTCTGCCGAAAGGAAATCACATAATGATCCTTCCTCCGCAATTCCCCAGACAAAGCTATATCCACACACTTCTGCCTCAAGGGTGCAGGGCAGCCCTTCTTAATGTAATATGGCTGAATCTGAGTTCAAGTGTATGAAAAACGGGCTAGATTCAGCAAGTCTGGATCTAGTCTATGCTAACTAAGCAATATTTTAGTGCAAAACAAGTACAGGTAATAAGCAGGCACAAATAGTAAAAACAATCAAAAAGGCACAAATTAATGCAGTAAAAAAAAGAGCAACATACTGATGAAAGAGTACAGACCAAACTCAAAATAAGCCCAGTTTCTTGTTCTTACCTTTGGATGGTTTGGATTCAAGCATAAATACTCTGGACCTGTGGCAAAGAATGCCAAACCCTCAACAGAAGAATTAAACCTTCAATGTTCACACATCTGTTCCTCTATGGATTAATGCAAAATTCCCAACGTCATGTCCTCTCATTTTGAAAACACCTGCCCAAAATCATAACTTAACCATATCTCCACCCACATGAAAGTACATACAGTGGATATAAAAAATGTACACACCCCTGTTAAAATGTCAGGGTTTTGTGATATAAAAAAATGAGACCACAATAAATCATTGTAAAACTTTTCCCACCTTTAATGTGACCTATAACCTAAAAAATATAAAACGTACAATAAACTGGTTGCCTAAGTGTGCACACCCTTAAACTAATAGTTTTTTGAAGCACCTTTCGATTTAATTACAGCATTCATTCATCTTGGGTATACTGCAGTGGTGGTGCTGCGGTAGCGTTGTCGCCTCACAGTTAGACGTCGCCCGTTCGATTCTCAGTTAGAGCATCTTCTGTGTGTCGACGTGTGAATGGGCGTTCCATCGTTGAAGGTTGTGCGTTAGGCCCGGCAAGCCAGCACGTAAAAATCAACTGCCAATCATTAGCGGACCGGAGTTCCGCTGTGGCAACCCCTAACCGGGAAAAGCCGAAAGACTTACCTACTCATCTTGGGTACACACCTGCCATCAATTAAAGAGACTCTGATTAACCTCAAATAAAAAAAAGTCAGCTGTCCTAGTAGGATTTTCCTGACGTTTACTCTGTTACCTGCTACAGCAAAAGCCATGGTTCGCAGAGAGCTTACAAAGCATCAAAGGGATCTCATTCTTGAAAGGTATCAGTCAGGAGAATGGTACAAAAAAATTCCACAGTATTGGCTATACCATAGAATACAGCGAAGACAATCACCAAAAAGTGGAGAAAATATGGGACAACAGTGACGTTGCAAAGAACTGGATGTCCCCCCAAAATTGATGACAAGACA